>NC_142356.1:45116870-45246870 GCF_059441175.1 Urocampus carinirostris | reverse complement strand
GTTAAAAAATAACTTTTTCACATTGTCGTAATGGAGTATTTTGTGTAGAATTTTGAGATAAGAGATTAAATTAATTCAATTTGGAATGAGACTGTAACATAACAAAATGTGGAAAAAGTGAAGCGCTGTGAATACTTTCCGGATGCACTGTAAATATATATATACACATACATATATATATATATATATATATATATATGTATAAATACACATACATACATATATAAATACACATGCATACCGTATTTTCCGCACTATAAGGCGCACCGGGTTATAGGCCGCACCCCGAAAAAGCACTGTACTGTACTGTATTTTTGTCTCCATATCCGGAAACGCCTTTGTAACTAGAGGCAATATTTTCCTGTTCACGTCTGTCGTACCATGAAACTTTCGTATGTAGAGACATTTGTAAGTAGAGGTACCACTGCACTTTGACTTTGAGATCTTCTCACCAAACATGAAGGCCTTTATATGCTTGGTGGTCATTTCAACAACATTAATTTAACTTCTTTTCTATCTTTAAGGAACAGTTGCCTTTGTGTTTTCCATTGGGCAAGCTATTGCTGTGCCCGTTGGCCGTATTTCGGTCTTCTGTGGTGTTGTTGCCGTACCAGGCCCGCAGGAACCATACCACATGTCGCAAGGTGAAGATGAGGATGATAAAGGCTGCCGCTAAAACAAAAATCACATCCAGTAAGAAGTACTGGTAGAGGGGAATGTTGTATATGGCCGATCGAAGGTGAGCGGTGCCGTTGTGACGGAGAGTGTAGTTGATCCAGTAAACGGCTCTGGCCACAGGGTGGTCCGGTTGGTCTCTGTGGATGGTAGAGAGGAAGGATGCCTGTTGTCGGTACCTGCAAAGAGTGACTTTTTTTTGTGATCCCATAAAAGTAACATTTGTCTTTTAGAATAGAATAGTCTGCAACTGGGGTGTCCAAACCTTTTAGAAAGAAAGCTAAATCAGGTAAGCTGAAAATGTGTGAAGGCTGACTGTTTGCAGTTCTTGGTGATTAGCGTCCCAACCTCGTAGCTTGCCTTTGTACCATTTTCATTTGACTCACAGGGCCTTGGGAAAAAGCGCTGCTGTTCTGTTAAAACAGCTTCCAGTTGCTTCACTTTTTCACAGCGTTTGTTTCGTTAGCTTTTTGTGTTCAGCATGTTTTGCTTTTGATATTATATTTTTTTAAAACAGCCAAAGTCTCTGAGCAAATTAGGCAGACGCAGTTGTTTCGGATTAAGGTAAAAAATACACCTATTTCCACTTGTCCTGGAAGCTGCAGCCATCAGAGTCAACTTTCTTTTTTTAATTTACATTTGCCAGGTTGGAAATAGGGTGGTCTAAAATTCTCACAGAAAGACAAGGGCAAGGTGGCCATAGGGCAACTGCAGTCATCTAGTAAAATGGTGAATGTTTTATTTCAAAAGGGTATTTTATACTCTGGTCAACATTACTGGCGGGCCACATACCATTATTTTATGAGAGGCCATGGGCCAGTACAAATTTGGTCAGGGTCCGCAACTGGCCCCTGGTCGGACTTTGGACATGCCTGGTCTATATTGTCAAGTAATAATGACAACATAGAAAACATGGTTTGGAACGACATTAGACATGGCACATCAGGATAAAAAATGAAATAAAGACCGAAAACGACATTAGACATGGCACATCAGGATAAAAAATGAAATAAAGACCGAAAACGACATTAGACATGGCACATCAGGATAAAAAATGAAATAAAGACCGAAAAACGAAAAATGAGATTAAAGTAAGTATAAATAGGCAAATGTATTTACAAGGTAGTGTTTGGAGACCGGGCTAAGCTGTAAGTGTTATTTTCTTAATTGTGCAATGAAAAGTAGCTCAACATTTTTTTAGCAGCAAACCCATTCCTCAATTGAACTGGCAAAGAATATATGTTCCAAAGCGTTGCACGCTTATTTAGGTTGGTAATGGCCATCTCTGTCCGAAGTTGCTATGTGTATTGTGGGTAGAAAAGTCAGACTGAAACCACATCACCATTTTGAAGAAAAAATAGATTGTTACTTTTTAGGAGTTGGGATTTTCTTACCTGTACTCATTTGAAGCTAATAACAAAAACAAATGTACAATCGCTGATGCTTTGACGGGAAAAGACATTGGGCAAACGCAACATTTGGACAATTACCGCTGTAGCACGATAAAAGTGAAGCTGATAACTACACTGAATCCGGCAAAATAATCATTCATAATAAAACCTTTAAAACAGTGATGACAATGTAAAATATAAAAAATAACATCCGTATTACCCATTGTGCTGAACAATTTTTAATGAGTTTAAAAGCATATCATTATCACAACAGTGCAAGTTTTTATGTATTATAATCTGAGGCTAGCTCCTCTTCCGCTGAAACAGCGGCAACATCTAAGAATGCGAGCAGTCTACTTTGTCGGATCATGAGGACCTCATGCAAAAAATACGGTCTCAAGTTTACCCCTGCTGAATCAAAGTGGTACGGACAAGCATGTCACCCAGCAGCCCAAATACACTACAACGTCACAACGAAGTAGCGTGACACAAAGAATCGATGATGAAATTCACTGCTACACTTGAGAAGGGACCACAGATGAGGTCATTCCACTTCCAGGGTGACCAGGGTGCAATGGATGTTGCAAGGACACCGACAAACAATACCCAGACATTGTCAACATGAAATACAGGTCTTTCATAAGCTATAAAATATAAGTGTGTTTTATGCCTAGATTTAAACAGTTCTACTGAGGATGCAGATTGAATCTCAGAGCTCATCGTGGCGGAGCTACTGAAGCAAAAGCTTTTCGGACACTGCAAACAGCTGCAGCTCCCTGACATGCCTGAGTGTAAATCAAGCCGCTGATAATAGTGGGATTTTTTTAAAAGTCCGTGGTAGAAAGTGTGTGTGTGAGAATAAGAGATGGTGCAAAAAGTCTAGTTAACTTGTTAAAAAGCATGTTCAGCTAGATCTCCCCGTGTATTTACATAAAACAAACACCTCACGAAAGTACATATTTACATACAGTGAAGAAAATAAGTATTTGAACACCCTGCTATTTTGCTATTTCTCCAACTTAGAAATCATTGAAGGGTCTGCCATTTTCATCGTGGGTGCACGGCCACTGTGAGGAAGATAAACTAAAGAAAAATCCAGAAATAACAATGCATACTTTTTCAACTATTTATTTGTGTGATACAACTGCAAAAATGTATTTGAACACCTGTGTATCATCTAGAATTCTGACCCTGAAAGACCCGTTAGTTCACCCATTAGAAGTCCACCTGCACTCCGTATTTCATCCTGAAACAGATGCACCTGTTTGAGGTTGTTAGCTGCATAAAGACACTTGGCAACTCCATACGATCAGTAAGACCTTAACTTGTAACTTGGCGAAGACCAAAAAGCCGTTCAAAAGACACCAGAGACAAAATTGTACACCTCCAAAAGGCTGGAAAGGGCTAAGGAGCAATTGCAAAGCAGCTTGTTAAAAAAAAGGTCCGCTGTTGGAGCAATCATTAGAAAATGGAAGAAGCCAAACATGACAGTCAATCTCAGTCGGAGTGGGGCCCCATGCAAGATATCACCTCGTGGAGTCTCAATGATTCTAAGAAAGGTGAAGAATCAGCCCGGAACTACACAACAGCAGTTGGTCAATGACCTGAAAAGAGCTGGGACCACTGTTTACACGGTTACTGTTGGTAATACACTCAGACGTCATGGTTTGAAATCATGCAAGGCACGAAAGGTCCCCAGCTTAAACCAGCACATGTCAAGGCCCGTCTTAAGTTTGCATTTAACCATTTGGATGATACAGAGGAGTCATGGGAGAAAGTCAGATGAGACCAAAATAGAACGTTTTGGTCATAATTCCACTAAACGTGTTTGGAGGAAGAAGAATAAAGTGAACAATCCAAAGAACACCATCCCTGACGCATGGGGGGGTGGTAGCATCATGCTTTGGGAATGTTTTTCTGCACATGGGACAGGGCGAGTGCACTACATTGAAGAGAGAATGACTGGGGCCATGTATTGTGAGGCTTTGGGGAACAACCTCCTTGCCTCAGTCAAATCACTGGAGATGGGTGGTGGCTGGGTCTTCCAAAACGACAACCACCCAAAGCACACAGCCAGGAAAACCAGGGAGTGGCTCCGTGAGAAGCATATCAAGGTTCTGGACTGGTCCAGCCAGACTCCGGACCTAAACCCAATCAAAAATATTTAGAGGCAGCTCAAACTCTGTGTTTCTCAGCAACAGCCCAGAAACCGGACTGATCTAGAGAAGATCTGTGTGGAGGAGTGGGCCAAGATCCCTCCTGCAGTGTGTGCAACCCTGGTGAAAAAACTACAGGAAACGTTTGACCTCTGTAATAGCAACAAAGGCTACTGTACCAAATATTAACATTCATTTTCACAGGTGTTGAAATACTTATTTACAGCTATATCACTCAAATAAATCGTTAAAAAACATCATGCATTGTGATTTCTGGATTTTTCTTTAGTTTCTTTAGTTCTTAGTTTATCTCGCACACAATGGGCATGCACCTACGATGAAAATTTCAGACCGCTCCATGATTTCTAAGTGGGAGAAATAGCAAAATAGCAGGGTGTTCAAATGCTTACTTTCTTCACTGTAGGTTTTGTGGATCTAAAGTCGCTTAATGATAATCATTCATCACCACCACATAACTATTTTCACAGTCATCATCATAATTATTGCTGTATCCGTGGGTTTTCAGCATACTATATAATAAGAGCATATATTATATTAGCAATAATTATTATTGGTGCACTAGGTGACAACTGACTGTGTATTGTCAATCATATAAAGTATCTTAGAACCTGCAGCTAGAGGGGCCTGCCTCAAGGAGCAGGATCACCCATATCTAAGTGTCCTGATCTGTGCATTAAAAAGACAATACATTAGAGCTTGAGCCAGATACCTCCAGCATCAAAACTCTGACTTCTCTGCCCCAAATATAAGTTTTGCAGGTTTGTCTAGATTAATTTAATGGGAGACTAGATGTCAAGATTAATTTAATGTCTATAGCAACTCCAAAAAATTGTAATTTCCAATACATTGTCTATAGCAACACCGTCTATGTTCACCCCCTGGTCTTGATTTGCCTTGTGATTATTGAAGAATATCACTTATTTAATTATAAAGATAATTTATTTATGTACATTCATGTTTTAAGGTTATTTAATTCATTATTAATATTTGTTTTTAGAATAAAATATACATAATTTGAGTAGAAAATGTTAGCGTCATCTGCAAATATGACGAATTTTTAAAATTTTGAAATATATATTGTTAATATATAAATTGAATAGCTTTGGACCCATGATTGAACCCTGCGGTACTCCACAACCGTCCAAGTATCCAATTGTCAACTATTCCATTTTCACGTATTGTTGCCCCCCTGTCAAATTACTTTGAATCCATACCAAAGCCTCCCCAGATGGCATATCGATCCAACTTTTTGAATGGTATATTATGATTAATGGTATCAAATGCTTTTTTTAAGTAAATAAATAGTCCAGCTGCATATCTCTTCTTTTCTATGCTATTGGTAATTTTTTCGATTGCATCAAAAATTGGCCATTGTGGTTATGTTTGCTCTAAAACCGGAAGATGTGTTTTTTTCCATTTTTATTTTTGTATATTGGCATAACTGGTGCTTTTTTTTCATTTTATCTGGTAATTTACCGGTTAGAAATTATAGATTACATATGTAGATAAATGGTTTCACAATGCTACGTAAAATTTGCTTAACTAATACCAAATCTTTGTCAAAACAATCAGTAGATGTTTTATTCTCACAGTTGTTTACCATGTCTATTATCTCTGATTCCATTACTCCACACAAAAACATGGTCTTTGAGTTTATTTTATCAGTGACTCGAATTCTTTACTATTGCACTCGGGAAGATTTGCAGTTGGTTCCGGGCCAATACTTACAAAAAAAAAACCTATTCAAATTTTCCACAATTTGATTTAAATTATAATGACTGTTAATATCAATGAAGTAGTTTGGCTATGCATAACTTTATAACCTTTCATTATAGTATTTAATATTCCCCAAATAACTTTAATACTGTTTTTGTTACTATGTAATAAATTATTTGTTTTTTGCAAGCTTTATATCGGGATTCGGCTTCATTGGTTCTACTTAGTTTAATACATTTTCGACATAGAGTGTTTTTCTTCTTGCAAGTGTAGTATAAACCCTTAGTTGTCCACATATGCTTTAACTGATTTATTGTTAATATGAACTTGTCTGGACAATTTCTATGATACTCTGTACTGAATATTTCCCAAACTATATAACGTCTGTACCATATATTGCATTTCAGTTTGGTTTATTTAAGTTTAAATTAAGTAATTTGTCTTTTCAGTTCTTACGTGTTTGTAAATATATTATATAGACGATTTTTGACTAGTAACATTATCATCATACACTGTAAAAACTGGAAGGTAGTCAAATATATCACAAACACAAAATAATTTGTGTTTAGGGGAACCATTGAGAATGTCACTTTAGATTTCACATTCCCGAATTTCCCGAATAAATACTTGCAGTTATTCGAGATAGATAATAGGAAATTGTTGTCAGGGTCTAACTGATCATCCAGTTCAAACTGACTAAAATGTGTCTAAATAAGTTTAATACATCTCAGTTCCGATAGCTTTTGGCCATATATGTTGTGTTGGAGTCATATTTCACCATCTGTCATAAATTAATTTTGGATAGATGTCATTACATGAGTTTATCCTAATGTACACTCATTGACTCACACTTTTATTTACGTTTATTTAGTTCTTCCATGTCCTTTACCAACACTTGAGCTAGTTCAGAAGGTCCATGTTTGATATATATTTACAGTTCATAACCCACGTGTTGTTTATATTATTTTGTTTCTTTAAAAATGTAGCTTTTTTAGCCAAGCATTTTTTTCTATTAAGTAATCATAAAGATATACAGTAGTACCTTTGAGTTTCCTCCCCTGCTTAATCAGTTCAACCTTGTTTTTCAAATTGGAAAATCTCAAAATCACAGCTGGGATATTGTTCTGTCTCATTGGAAGAGGGTGACATGCTACAATCATGTCCATGTTCAGTTTAATTTTTTTCGATGTTAGGAACGTCAATACCTGTTCTTCCACTGATCTGTCATTTCTTTTAATGACTTGTATTGACTGAAAAATACTTTCTTACCTCCCGTCATTTATGACTGTAAAAAGTGCCTCGTAAAGGTCGTCTTGGCTCATGCATTTCCAGTGGAGCATAACCCCCATCCCTTTGGCGGTAACTCGAGTCATGGTATCGTAGTGGTCCCCAAACAAGGGCACCCCCACCACCGGCACGCCGTGATACAAAGCCTCAAAGATGCTGTTCAGCCCGCCGTGACTCAAGAAAGCTCGGATATTAGTGTGTCCTGAAAAATCGAGGAAAGAAATTGTTGGGTTAGTTTTGCTACTTTGTGGGTATGATTAAGAACATCTGAAAAGTCAACTCACCCAATAGGTCGTTCTGAGGCATCCACTCAACAAGTTTGGTGTTGTTGCCTATGTTACTTGGCGGCACACCAGAAAATCTGTTACGTGAAATAACACTAATTAATTAGAGGTGGGGCTGTGTAGTAAGAGGTATCCTTTAAAAGTTTAAAATGTTGACCACAAGAATTACTGTCAGGCCAACAGAAATATATACTAAAGGTTATGCTTCTGGTAGCAAAGAAAATGATCACAGTGTACTGGCTGAAACCACAACCTCCTAACATAAAACAATGGAGAGACAAATTAAAGCAAATGTACATCATGGAAAAAAAAATCACGACAAGACTTTAACTGAAACTCGATCAATTCGAGAAAAAATGGAAGCCTATCACACAAATTTTACTTGATGTCTAAACACCTCCCTCTCATTTTATTTTATTGATTGTATTGTATTACCATTTTTTTCCCTCTTTTATTTATTCTATTTTCTTTCTTTTCTTTTCTGTTGTTTCTTCTGTTATTTATGGGTGTGTTAAGTATAGATGTTTTGTGTTTGGGTTGATGTATGATGGTGGAATCAAACCTCTGTCAAAATTTGTGTGAGAAATAAAAAAAATAAAAGTTTAAAATTCACCGTATTCTCCATTAATTATGTGTATATGTATGTATATGTATATATATATATATATATATATATATATATATACGTCATGATTACCTAAGTGGAGCCACCTGGGGTAATCATCTGACGCGCTGGAATGCGCTTCCTGATTGGTTTATGTTCCCTTTTTAAGCACGGTACGCCGAGACCTCTTGGTCTGAGGATTACTTTTGTACCCCGTTTGACTCTCCTGATTTACCTGTGTCTTCTTGACTTGTTTACCCGATTCTGCCTGCCTCCGATCCGACCTGCTTCCGTCCCACGCTACGATCTTCTCTCCAGTCCCGGTAAACTCGACCTGCTTCCGTCCCACGCTACGATTGGCTACGTGTTCCGAAGTTGTCTTCACGGCGTTGCTGCTGACGTTCGACGGTCATCGCGTCACCCGCTAACCCTTTACACTTCCCCAAATAAAAGAATTGTACAAACCCTCTGGGGTCTCCTGCTCTGTTCTGGTCCCCCTGACAGAATCCTCAGACCAGAATGGACCCCGCGTTCGTACATCTGCCCCCTGACGACTATGAAAGCCAGAACCAGCAGCCCATTCCCCCTTTAGAATGTGCAGTTCGGCAGGTCATTTTCGACGTGGCGAAATTGGCTAAGCAAGTGAGTCAGTTACGGCTCGAGTGGGATCTGTTGGGTCGGGACTGGTCCTATCTCTCCAAAGTAATGACTCCCATGCCTGCCTGTTCGACTCTCCGGCCTGCCTGTTCGACTCCCCGGCCTGCCTGTTCGACTACCCGGCCTGCCTGTTCGACTCCCCGGCCTGCCTGTTCGACTCTCCGGCCTGCCTGTTCGACTCTCCGGCCTGCCTGTTCGACTCTCCGGCCTGCCTGTTCGACTCTCCGGCCTGCCTGTTCGACTCCCCGGCCTGCCTGTTCGACTCCCCGGCCTGCCTGTTCGACTCTCCGGCCTGCCTGTTCGACTCTCCGGCCTGCCTGTTCGACTTTCCGGCCTGCCTGTTCGACTTTCCGGCCTGCCTGTTCGACTCTCCGGTCTGCCTGTTCGACTCTCCGGCCTGCCAGTCCGACCCCGACTCCGCTGCCTGCCAGTCTGACTCCGCCTGTCCTGTTTGACTCTCCGGCCTGCCTGTTCGACTTCCCTGCCTGCCTGTTCGACTCTCCGCTGCCTGCCAGTCCGACTCCGCCTGTCCTGTTTTCGCCTGTCCTGTTTGACTCCACTGCCTGTTCGACTCTCCGGCCTGCCTGTTCGACTCTCCGGCCTGCCTGTTCGACTCCCCGGCCTGCCTGTCCTGTCTTGCCAGTCCTGATTCCGCCTGTACTGTCTTGCCTGTTCTGATTCCTCCTGTCCTGTCTTGCCT
The DNA here is from genome assembly GCF_059441175.1 of Urocampus carinirostris. Taxonomy (NCBI): domain Eukaryota; kingdom Metazoa; phylum Chordata; class Actinopteri; order Syngnathiformes; family Syngnathidae; genus Urocampus; species Urocampus carinirostris. Next base: position 45,237,379 of record NC_142356.1, on the reverse strand, counting down.
GTTTTGATTCCTCCTGTCCTGTCTTGCCGGTTCTGATTCTGCCTGTCCTGTTTTTGCCGGTTCTGATTCTGCCTGTCCTGTTTTTGCCGGTTCTGATTCTGCCTGTCCTGTCTTGCCGGTTCTGAGTCTGCCTGTCCTGTCTTGCCGGTTCTGAGTCTGCCTGTCCTGTCTGATTCTGCCTGTCCTGAGTTGACTCTCCTGATTTACCTGTGTTTCCCTGTGACGTGTCTTGGGTTTATTTTTTTCCTGGGGGACTTCTGGAGCCGTCCCTTGAGGGGGGGGGGTTCTGTCATGATTACCTAAGTGGAGCCACCTGGGGTATTCATCTGACGCGCTAGAATGCGCTTCCTGGTTTATGTTCCCTTTTTAAGCACGCTACGCCGAGACCTCTTGGTCTGAGGATTCTGTCAGGGGGACCAGAACAGAGCAGGAGACCCCAGAGCGTTTGTACAATTCTCTTATTTGGGGAAGTGTAAACGGTTAGCGGGAGACGCGATGACCGTCAAACGTCAGCAGCAACGCCGTGAAGACAACTTCGGAACACGTAGCCAATCGTAGCGTGGGACAGAAGCAGGTCGAGTTTACCGGGACTGGAGAGAAGATCGTAGCGTGGGACGGAAGCAGGTCGGATCGGAGGCAGGCAGAATCAGGTAAACAAGTCAAGAAGACACAGGTAAATCAGGAGAGTCAAACGGGGTACAAAAGTAATCCTCAGACCAAGAGGTCTCGGCGTAGCGTGCTTAAAAAGGAACATAAACCAATCAGGAAGCGCATTCCAGCGCGTCAGATGATTACCCCAGGTGGCTCCACTTAGGTAATCATGACAATATATATATATATATATATATATATATATATATATATATATATATATATACAAACAAGGTTGCAGGAAACTTGAACGAAAATGGCGCATCTACAAAGCTGGAGGTCTTCCGACTGACCTGGTGTGACAGCTTGCTGAAACATAAAGTAGCTCTTGCCTCAGCTAAAGCATCGTTTTTCTCCAAGATTATTGTTAAACATAAGAATAATCCGACATTTTTGTTTGATACAGTGGCGAAACTTACCAGACAACAACTTAACCCAAATAGTTCTATATATTCTGCTAATGACATTATGGAATTTTTTAATAAAAAGATTCAACTAATCAGGAATTACATTTTAAAAGAACGCTCTGTAACCTCCTCCTATCTCAAAGATGTGGAGGTGTTAAGTAAGGACCGTGATCGGCGCTTGTTCAGAAACATTCTCCAGTTTCAATGATTTGTTCACTGGTGAAACTGGAAATTTGGAGGCCTGCCTCACTGAGATATAAGAATGGATGTCAATTAACTTCTTGCGCCTTAACTCTGAAAAGACCGAAATGCTATTTATTGGTCCATCTAAATGCCGTTACTTGTTCTCAAAAACACCTCTGAACATTGACAAATGTAATATCACCCTGAGTGATATTACAGTGTGTCAAAAATTTTGTGTCATATTTGACCCTGATCCGTCCTTTAAAACACAAGTTAACAATATTACTAGAACAGCTTTTTTTCCATCTTGGCAACATTTCTAATATTCTCCCTCTGCTGTCTCAGTCGGATGCAGAGATTATAATTCATGCGTTTGTTACCTCCAGTCTCGATTACTGTAATGCACAACTCTCCGGTCTCCCGAAGTCCAAAATCAAGAGCCTTCAGCAGGAACAAAATGCTGCCGCGAGGCTTTTAACTTAGACAAGAAAGTTTGATCTCATTACCCAGATTTTAGTTAACCTGCATTGGCTCCCTGTTAACTTAAAATGTGATTTTAAGGTTCTGTTGGTAGTATACAAAGTCATGCATGGACTTGCTCCCTCATCTTTCATATCTAATTTCCCCCTATGTTCCTGTCCGGAACCTTCGCTCTGAAAACGCTGGTCTACTAGTGATCGCAAGAGCCAAGAAGAGATCCGCAGGTTCGAGAGCGTTCTCCATCCGGGCCCAGGTGCTGTGGAATGCTCTTCTCCCTGAGTTTCGATCTGCAACCTCAGTGGAAATATTTAAATCTAAGCTTAAAACACACTTCTACTCTATAGCATATGAATAACCTATACTTTATGTTGATAATATGTGTATCATTTGCCCTCATGTAGATTTTAGATGAGGGGATGGTGTTATAATAGTCTGTAATAATAGTTTGCAACTGTCTTTGATCTGTGCAGCTCTTTGAGACTCTTTGTGATTAAGGGCTATACAAATTCAAATGACTTGACAATTTTTGCAATAATCGACACTCGGGCTGTAACTAATGATCATTTTAATAATTGAGGAATCGGTCAATTATTTTTTTTCAATGCATCAGATTTTTAAAAAATTAAAATGAAGTTTTGGACAGAGAAAATAGTGCACAAATAAAATAAAAACAATACATTCTATGATATAAAACATTAAAAAATATTTAACTGTTTATTAAATACTTGAATTATAAACAAAAATACATACAAATGTATGCTATACACCTGCAATTATAAAAGATACCCCTTTCCTACCACCTTATCCAAAGATCATTTTACATTTGGACTTATCATACGGAACAAAAAAAAACTGAGAAAGAGAAATAATATTATTTTTGTGTGTAGCGATTTTTCTTTATCCACCCAAAAAAATATCACCAATGTAAACACACTTTTGAAAATGTCAAAGAATGTTATCTCTGTGGTTAAATATTTACATTCCGTATGTGCAAATTATAATTAAATCGGCCCATTGTGTTGTGTTAAATATGTCATCATTATTATTTCAAATGTTTTTCTTATCAATTTATTTTCAGTTGTTTTATCTCTTTATATATGTTCCCTTGAAAACGGTTAACTTTGTAGAGTTCGCATCATTACAAACAAACATTGGGATTAAACAGTAGATGTTCAATAAAATAGGACTAACTTATAAAGGGTCTCGAGGAACCCCTCTGCTTGACCAAAGTTTAACTATGACTTTTAACTTCACAAGAAATGCACTTATTTGCATTGATTTAACGTGTTTAGTGGCTAATAAATCATGCGACACAACCAATCGATAAGGAAATTATATGCTAAAACTCTACTCTAGAAGAATCAAATATGATGAGAAAAAAGGATGAAAAGAATCAAAGCAAATATTTGTCAGTTTCGTTTTTGTCATTGTCGGTGTGACGGATTGGTAAATGATTACAAAAAATGTCACGTTTCACCTTTCTTTCCTCAACGACCAAGCACAAACATTGACCTTAAGTTCATGCAGAACTTTGTTACTGATTCATTCACAAAGCTAACACATATGAGCCTGACTTATCAACTTCATTCTTTTTGATTTATAGGGAAAGCAAAGAACCAAAAGTTCATGTACAGAAACAGCACAGTTATGAAGATATTCATAGTTATAAAAAAATGTGTGGATCCGGTGTTTGCAGTACAACAGGTGTGTGAGAAATATTTTGCAAAGGGTAAGGATGTTTATTTGGCTTTCATGGACTTGGAAAAGGCATATGACAGAGTTGATAGAGAGGCGTTGTGGCAAGTGATGGTAATGTATGGAGTGGGTGGAAAGTTGTTGGGAGCATTGAAGAGTTTTTATGTGAACAGCAGAGCAAGAGTAGGGAGTGAGACAAGTGAGTGGTTCCCCGTTTTGACTGGTGTGAGACAGGGGTGTGTGATGTCACCATGGCGGTTTAAGGTGTACATAGATGGCGTGGTGAGAGAGGTGAATGCAAGAGTATTTGGCGGGGGGTTAGAGATGATGGATAACAGTTGAACGGTTTGGCAGGTAAGTCAGTTGTTGTTTACAGATGACACAGCGCTTGTGGCTGATTCTGAGGAAACATTGAGAAGGTTGGTAACGGAGTTTGGAAGAGTATGTGATTAGTTATGTGTGAATGTTGGCAAGAGTAAGGTGGCGTTAGAAATGAGGTTGCATGGACAGTTGCTGGAAGAAGTTGAAAGTTTTAGGTACATGGGTTGTGATGTGGCTGCAGTTGATGGAATGGAGTGCGAGGTATTGCACAGAGTGAATCAAGGAAGCAAGGTTTTGGGTGCTCTGAGGAGAGTGATGAGCAACAAGAGTATGAGTAGGGATGTTAAGATGGGACTGTATGAGAGTGTGATTGTGCCAACTGTGTTGTATGGTGCAATGACTTGGAGCCTGAACGCAGATTTAAGAAGGAAGTTAAATGTTTTTGAGATGAAGTGTTTGAGGAGTATGTTAGGAGTGACAAGATTGGATAGATTGAGGGATGAAATAGAGATAGAACTGGAGTAGTCGTGGAACTGAGCAAGCGTGTGGATAAGTGAGTACTAGGTTGGTTTGGACACATGGAGACGATGGATGAGGAGCGAATGTTGAAGAGGATCTATTCTCTCTGAAAATGCTGGTCTACTAGTGATCCCAAGAGCCAAGAAGAGATCCGCAGGTTCAAGAGCGTTCGCCACTCGGGCCCCGGTGCTGTGGAATGCTCTTGCCCCTGCGATCTGCAAACCTCAGTGGAAATGTTTAAATCTAAGCTTAAAACACACTTCTATTCTATAGCATGTGAATAACCTATATTTTATGTTGAAAATATCTGTATATTATTTGCCCTCATTTAGGTTTTAGATCAGGGGGTGTTGTCATAATAGTCTGTGGTTTGCAATAATCTGTGGCCTGTGAAGCCCTTTGAGACTCTTTGTGATTAAGGGCTATACAAATAAACATGACTTGATTTGACCTAATTTTGGTGTTTATAGACTGAGTGTTTTCAAAGTAAATTGTCTAAAAAATCGGATGTGTTATAAAACTGAAATTTGAATCTGAATTAAGTCTATTTCAAGTAGGGATTGATACATTTCGACCTAATTTGGGTTAATTATCAATTAGCAATACAAACAAATTACAGACGCTCCCCTGCTTATGACCATTCGAGTTAAGAAAAACTGTAGATACAAACATTTTTTTCGGGATGTCGAAAAATATCCGGACATTGCTGTAAGCTATATTTTGTTTTGTGCATCTTTTCAGAGCACCGGACAGTACTGTAGTGCTTCTTTCCGCCGCTAGTGGCGTGAGGCGCTGTGAGAGCTCACCCAGAATCCACCCCGAAGAAGAAATCAGTCTTCCTCTTTCTTGGTCGTGAGTAAACATACTATACTGTATTTCCAGTGCGCTAAGACCTTTGACATTTTTATAGTTTAATATCTAGTGCATCAATGCAATATTGTTGGTGTACAGTGTGAAGAAGAGGTGAGCCGTTCCATTTGAAATGAAAGTGGAATAAGAAAGCTTGATGCTGTTGAGAAAATGGTTGGATCGCTTTTTTTCGGCCACTTTCTACCACAGAAGAGGAAGTCGCCCAACTCTTGAAGCTCATCTTCCAAAAGTAAGTTAAACTTAACTTTATTTACTTTTATAGACCATATTATTTACTGAAATGTTCATTTTTTATAGACAAAACAATACAGGTTCTTATGCAAGCCTTAAACATACTTACATAAACTTTAAACATACATTCCATACAAAATGTAAAAAATGGCTTTATTACATCCAGAACAGTCCAGAGAAAGCAACCGTGTAAAATATTGAGACCAAAACACACAATAAGGGCAACAGAAGAAACAAGAAAATCTGCCTAAAAGTATTTCTGCATTGTTGGTTATTCATTTTTGTCATCAATTTCTTTTGTCCCATAACTAGAATAGTAGTCAAACATTTACGAGGCTTCAAAATGTCTAAAAAAATGTCCAAATTAGTATACACAGTTGCAAAACCTTTAGTGATGTAAACTGGCCACTTTTTGAAACAATTTAACCTACCCTTAGTAGAATGTTTCGTTTTTTAGATTGTGATCAAACTTGACAGGGCACTAGGTAAGGCTTCAAGCTATTGTCTCACCTGTTTTCCAGCTGTGTTTTTCCTTGTTACACTCATCTGCAAGCATTTTATTTTTTTTAATTCTTTTTAAAACATGAAATATTCAGGTGAGAATAAAATCATATTTCTGTGTATTCCAACTCAAACTACTCAACACCAGCATCTTACCTTTCAAATAGACCAAAACCGTCTATATTCTCCAAACGGTTAAGAACGGCATTCAATTTACTTTGGATACGTCTTAAATTGGGATTTTAGGCGAATTTTACTAGAGTCTGATTGATGCTGCTTAGTAAAACTCACTTCACATTGTTTTACAATTTACTTTTGTTGTGAGGGGAATATTTTAGGTTCAGTGAGAGTAGATCTTTGCTTTTAGGTTCAGCAAAGATCTTTCCTTTTCCTTTAACCCAGTAATAAATATACCTAACCTCTTAACATTCCCATAAAATTCACCTGAAATCCCAATCCAAGACACTTATCTATCTATATATCTACCCTGGTCATATCCCTCGAGAGGGGTGACCGACAGCAAGACAAACACATACAAAAACAAGGAAATAAAAAAGGGAAAAAGTAGCTAAAACACACACAAATATTTTTGAGACCATGGCTAACCAAAATGCCGAAACACCCAAACAAGTAAGTGACCTCCGCACCCAAGTTGGTCATGCTTTCGTCCCTCCAGATGAAACGGGACACAAGAAAGCGGCCATGTCACTCGGGTCAGGGTGACACAACACAATCTTTGGTTCAACAGCAGAGCCTGACAGCTTTCACTGGTTTACCCCTGCCGCATCATACAGGTGCCCTGCCCATCCCAACCAACCAAGAACTCTCTTATCCACACGCTTGCTCAGTTCCACTACTACTCCAGTTCTGTATCTCAACATTTCATTTCTCATTCTATTTTGTCACTCCTAACATACTCCTCAAAACTTCATCTCGAAAAATTTAATTTCCTTCTTAAATCTGCGTTCAGGCTCCAAGTCTCTGCACCATACAACACAGTCGGCACAATCACTCTCAGAGTCCCCTCTTAACATCCATACTCATACTCTTGTTGCTCATAACTCTCCTCAGAGCACCCAAAACCTTGCTTCCTTGATTCACTCTGTGCAGTACCTCACACTCTATTACACCAACTGCGGCCACAATCCAAGACGTACCTTAACTAAAACGAATACTGTTCTCAAACCATTCGGAAAATATGGATGGTTTGGGTCTCTTTTGAAAGGTAACAATCTGAAGTTTTGTCTTAAACTGAAATAAGCACTGCAAGTGCTAATAATATTGAGTAATCCGAGTTTTTTTTTTTTTCACAATTCAATGCCTGCAATTGAGTGTATTATGGGCATCTTAGTCGGAAAACAGGGGAGACAACAGCTTTATGCCTTACCTGGTTCCCTTGTGAAAATGGATAACAATATGAAAAACTAAACATTTGATTTTACACATTTTTCCAAAGGTAAATTTAGGCGTTTCCAGAGTGGCCATTTGGAGACGAGCAGTTTACAACACTAAATCCTTCGCTAATGTGCATTATACTTGGGTCAATTTTTTTGGACATTGTGAAAGAGTTGTACAATTTTGACTTCTCTTTCCAAAAGTCAAATCAATTATTGTGCACATTCAAGTGTAATAATCTCATCAGCTGCACCGCTTATCCTCAGTAGGGTCGCGGGGGTGCTGGAGCCCATCCCAGCAATCATCGGGCAGTGGGCAGGGGACACCCTGAACTGGTTGCCAGCCAATCGCAGGGCACACGGGGACAGACAACTCACTCGCTCAGTCACACCTAGGGACAATTTGGACCGGCCAATTCACCTGAAATGCATGTTTTTGGAATGTGGGAGGAAACCGGAGTGCCCGGAGGAAACCCACGCAAGCACGGGGAGAACATACAAACTCCGCACAGTAAGGCCGCGAGCTGGATTTGAACCCACGCAGGAGGTTCCCACGACCTCAGAACTGTGCCGCACACGCGCTAACCACTGCGCCGCCGTGTTGCCCAGTGTAATAATGGTGTGTAAAAATGAATCACATATTGCCTTCTGCACATTAATTCCGGCCCTAATTTGGAAATGGCATACAATTATGTTCTGATTTTCATTGGCAAACCAATGCTTCAATCATCATTCGATTTGGTTACTATTGGCTGAAGATATTCAGAACTACAAACAAGCCCATATAGCCTAATGCTGGCAGTGGACCATGAAAAAAAAGCCTGTTATTGGCCGAGAGTGGTGTCAATCAAAAGGTAAGGACTAACGGAATTACCGGAAGTCATCTGATGAGTCTTTGTAAACGGAAATTATGGGGCTAGATTTTTTTTAATCTATCGGCGTTATCGTGTGTTTTGGAGTAAATATTTTACACGGTCGGGTTCACTGGACTTTCGTGGAGGTAAGGAGACCATGGTTGCTTATATTCAATGAGTATCATGATGGCCCAGGGAAGCAAATGGTGAGTTACTTGAAATGAAATGAAATGATCTGCATTTATACAGCGCTTTTCAAGTCAATGACTTCCCAAAGCGCTTTACAGTGTGCTTCACATTTCCCAATAGCGGCCTTGTGCAGCCATGTAAGACGCTAACCTGCTTATTGGGGGTATTAAGGATTCAGTGTCTTACCCAAGGACACTTCAACATGTAACACGGACAAGCCAGGATTCGAACTGGGATCCCTTGATCCCAAGACGAGCGCTCTACCTCCTGAGCTACTTCCGCTTTAAAGTTTTCCAGTATTATCTTTTAGACTGATCGTGACATTTCTGTGATGAGTACGTTTTGAAATGGTCATCATATCTTGAATCCCAAAATTTCAAATGATATATGGCATGACGTATTTCAGTGACTAGTGACATCATACTGACACGTAATTGTTTATCAAAAATCCAGCAGCCTGTCTGGGGGCTGTCGGAATGTAAGAGGGTTAATCGGCTGGTTGAATCAATAAAAAGACCGATACCAATATCCGTCAAACTCCCAAATATCGTTGCCGATAACCGCCCTGCCCGATAATCGGTTGACCTCAAGATTTTCATGCCCAAGTTGAAAACAGAGTTTGAAAAATTTGATGACGATAAAGCAGGGGTCGGGAACCTTTTTGACTCAAAGAGCCATAAAAGCAAAAAATATTAATATTATTAATATTAGAGCCACACCATATATTATGAGACAAATTTACAAAATTGCTAAACCCGCGCCCCAGACAAAAGCTTAGTCTTCAGCACATTTATTTTTTGATGATTTGATAAAAATTATGAAAAGAGAATAATGCCAGAGCCCCTGTCCCAAATTCAACAAACAGACCACTTTAAACTTGTCTCTTTCTTGCAATTACTCAAGATCGGTTAAACTCCTTTTGACCCTTTTTTTCATACATATTGGTTTCAAAACCAGATGCAAGCATTTATTTTGTAAAAATGTCACAACATTCTGAGAAAAGGGAGCCTTATGTGCTTACCTTTGGCGAGAGATGGGAGGGAATGCTTGTACTTTTTGCATAGCTCCACCTATCCCTCCCACTCACCCAATCAAATGACTAAGTTCTCTTCTGGTGTTTTGGCGTATTTACAGTTCTGTGGATTAATCATAAAGTACCTGAACACTGAACACAGATTGTATAGTGAACTTTTAAATAAAGGATTCTTTAGCGTTGTACAGCCAAAACGAGTTTTTTCCCCCTTTTTTTGTGTGACACCTTGACTGTAAATTGTAGTGAAAAACGTGCCCTATATATACTGCGAAGTGTTTCCTTTACATCTAGCTTTGGTTTGGCTTTACGTGTACCTGAAGAGGATAGACGATTCTGGTTTTGAACAAGATGGAGAAATTTTGCATGCAATCAAATTGGTCTCTGAGCCACAGATACTCATAGAAAGAGCCATATATGGCTCGCGAGCCATAGGTTCCCGACCCCTGCGATAAAGCAACAACTGGTACATTACCTCCAGATTACTTTCTGAGGTAGCCTGGCGAGGGCTCCGGCCAGTTTATGTGCAATGTCGTGGGAAAGAAACTTCACCCCGGCACCGAAAGACACAACGACAAAGCCGTTCTGCGCCGTTTTATTGACCCATGCCTCAAAGTCCTGTGGGAATATGCAGAAAAGGCACAAATAAATTAATTTTCAAGCAGAGAGAAAAACAAGTGTTTTCCATCCATAGCTTACAGTTATTGTGTAAACAATAATAAAGATTTAACTGTAGATTTATGTTTGGATTTATCTCAAGGATATGACCTAACGGGGTCCGATGTCATGAAGGTGATTTTAAAAAGTCGTTAGGCGGGTGTCTTGCAGATATGAAGGGAAAATAAGTCGTTAAACAAATCCTCTTAACAAGCGCTTTCAAGAGATAACTTATACTAAATGTAAAATGTCATCCAATCTTTGTGAGCTACAGTTTAAAAACTCATATGCGGTGTTTAGGCATATTAATTGTTGTTTTACTTGCAAGAACAACATTAAACAAGACTTGTCGTCTTTTCATCAGTACAGCTCTTTATTGTTTTATTTGGTGATTAAAAAAAATTCTCATAGTTGGTCAAGTCAAGTCATGTTAAGTTGTATAGCCCTTGATTACAAAAAGTTTCAAAGAGCAGCATGGGCACCTTTACACCGTCCCCTGATCTGAAACCTTTATGAGGGCAAGGAAAAACTCAAAAACTTCAGCATAAGGAAAATGAAGAAACCCTGAGAAGGGGCCGCACATTAAGTAATTCTCACTTACAGGATGACCGGAATGCAGTGAATGTTGCAAGGGCATCTAAATAAAATTGATCAACATCTAATTTTGTGTACAAGCTGTACTGGAGCTGCATGCGGCTATTCTGTGCTCGATCGTGGCTCCCTGGCACTTGTATCTAAAAAAAAAAAACACGGCTCCAATAACTGGCAACATCAGGCTGTTATGATTGTATATTGCGAACGTAAACTAGTGCAACAGCGAGCAACAACACGGCAGACAAACATAGCTGCAACTTAAATGTAAAAGAAAAACCAAGGATTTTTGTCACAAAAATTAACATTAGTATGATTGTTCAGGTATTTTTGCATAGTATTTAAACAGTTGTTTTGTTTTGGATACTGAAAGATTGTGTACAACTAATTAAAAAAAATGTGAAAGACCTTTCCGGCAATAAATTGCCGCTCAGAGTGCTGTATAAAAACATTTAGCATACAAAAAGTAAAATCCCCACTAATACAACATATTATCGTGCTTTTACTAAGTTGTTACTACGCTATAATTGTTTTTACCATGTAATTAGGATAAGTAAGGTTAAAATAGGCTCAGTCAATCAAATATCCTGAAAAAAAATCACAAAGACCCATAACCAGTGGGCTAATTACAGAACCAGTGTTCTTAGGGAGCTACAGGGTGCTTGCCGGCACCAAGTTGGTGGCCCCCAGGCTTAGGTTAAACGGCAAAATGCATGAAAACAGGGCATTTTAGTATTACAACGTCATTTTCAGTGTTAATGTTAACAAAATGGAGTGCCACTGATCATCAAATGGGGAAGAACCAGCCCGATGCGCCGTTTAAGTCATCTAGCAAAATAGTCCAGCTGTGATGGCTAAAAATCGGCCCTGGCACGAAGGAACTGCAATGGCACAGTGCACTTATTTTCCCACAAGGGAGCCACAGTGACCCCCATAAAAAGTCTCAGTGTCCCCTGGCTTCTGCCCAGAACAATGGCCGCTTTCTCCCGCCGCTTACGTCTAAACTCCCTTGCACATTAGGGCACAATGCAGCCTGTTGGAAGCTGAGACATTCCAAAACCTCTACGCAATAGAAACCAGCGACCCGCGCAGTATTTGTCCAAACCGTGGACTGAGTTACTAGGGCATAGGTGTCCAAACTTTTCTGAAAGCGGGCCAGATTTGATTGGCTGAAAACTTGTGAGAGCCAACTATTCAGCCATGCAAATATTGGAAAACTCACAGGGTCTCGTGAAAATGGCTAACGTGCCTTTCAAACCGCTTCTAGTTGCTTCACCTTGTTACGGTTAGTTTGGAGTAGTCAGCATCTTTTGCCTAGGCAGTGGCTCTCTATATTATATTCTTTAAAAACAGCACATAGTCTTGGAAAATTAGGCAGACGTAGTCCTTTCGGATTATTAATTTTATGAGAGGACGTGGGCAGTACAAATATGATCATCGGCCGTACTTGGACATGCCCATCCTCAGTTCTTTGCGAGTCCCTGTTCTAAGTGCAATACCCTGGTATTTGAGTGCAATATTTCTGTTCCTGTATGTATGGTTTTTACTTTAGATGCTCTTGACTTGATTTTAGAAATGTTGTGCATAATGGTAAATGGTTTGCATTTATACAGCGCTTTGCAAGTCACTGAAGACCACTCAAAGTGTTTTACAGTGTGATTCACACCTACGCATTCACACAAATACTCACACACCGGTAGCGGGATTATTAATAATGTCCCTCAACAAAATAAAGTACAATTTTTGTTTTCTCACAAGTGTGCGCTATTGCTGCATCTTGCTCTTTAAGGGTTGGAAATGGGGGGTTTGGTCACCTAATGACTCCCAACACAGCAGTTGGGTCTAAAATGGCGGCGCCCTGTTTGACTGCGGCCATCGGCTCGCTACAGTTTAACTGTACGGGTGAATGACAATAAAAGTAAATTCTATTCTATTCTATAAAATATCTAAACAATGTATTAATAAGCAATTTCCATTTGTAAAGTTGCAAATGTGTTATCTTGTGCATTTTTGTCCTATTACAGGTATTAAATGAAAAAGTGCACGCTCATCCATTTCCATTATCAACTTTAAACTATCACATGTGGATAATCGGGATAAAAGGACACTCAATAAAAGAGGTTAACCCAAACTGGCTACTCAGTGAACTCTCTTTTTTCAATAAACCTCTTAAAATATCTTGTAATCAATGAGAATAAAGATGATTATTCTATTACATTCTATTACATATTTATTTGTTAAAAATGTATCCTTGTCATTATAAAAAATATATCATTATTTTAGGGGAAAAAACCCATCAGGGACAAAAGCATACGTTTCCAGGTATTCCGATTACAAGAGTGAATTGGGAGCGAAGTCATTACATAGGCAGAAGTCGTTACCTCATTTAACTTTTGCCAGTAAACAAAGGATGATTATTAATAATGTCCCTCAACAAAATAAACAAAGTACAATTTTTGTTTTCTCACAAGTGTGCGCTATTGCTGCATCTTGTCAGAATCATAGACTCAATCAATGGATAGAACTGTGGCACCCACTATAAATAGAAAAGAAAAAAGAAAAAGAATAGCAGGTAGAACGAAGTTGAGTAAAGTCAGTAGAGTTTTTCGAGAACCGGCTTCTTTGGCTTGGCTCACTAAAAGGAACCGGCTCTTTCGGGTCCTAAACGGCTCTTCAGGTTGTTTTTGCTTCTTTAATCCCAACATGACCATATATTATGTAAAATGATGCACAAAATGACTTAAAGGAAGGGGGGAATAGAACAAAAAATAAAATAATACCAAAATCTTGTTGCCAACATTGTACTTCCACTAAAAAATGTGATTAAGTACAGTTCTGTATCTTGCAATCGACGAAATAAGCCCCCAAAAATGTTAGTATTATGCGACAAAATATATCAGGAAAAAAAAAGAATTGGATATCTTGTGAAAGAATTGTAAAAACAAACGACGTTTGTAGGCCGTACATTGCTTTGCAATAGTACGAGTCAATTCATTCAAAAGAGGAAAATAATTTTGCATTGCCGGAAACTCTTGATGTCAAGTTTTGGACATGTTTGACAATGATTTAGTTGCCACACTTGGGATTGCTGTTGCTCACTGTTGTTTCAAGCGTTGCTCACCGACTTTGTGTGAACGCTCAGACCCGTGGAAAATTAGAGGGAACATTGCTCATGACACTAAACTATATCTTTCGATGGAAGAGTCTGCCACACTAAACTGTGACCATTTGGAAGCCTGCCTGACAGACAAAAGTATGGATGTCACTCAACTTCTTGCGCCTTTTTTCTGAAAAGACCGAAATGTTAGTTATTGGTCCCTTTAAATGACGTGACTTGTTCTCAAGAACTGCTCAAAACATTGACAAATGTAATACCATCCAGAGTGACTAAGTCAGAAATTTAGGTGTCACACTTGACCCCAATCTGTCCTTTCAAACAAACGTTAAGAATATTACTAGAATAGCTTTTTTCCATCTTCGCAACATTGCTAAAATTCACCTTATGCCGTCTCAGTCCGATGCGGGGATTACAATTTATGCGTTTGCTACCTCCAGTCTCGATTACTGTAATGTACTACTCTCCGCTATCCCGGAAGTCTAAAATCAAGAGCCTGCAGCTGGTAAAAAATGCTGCCTCGATGCTTTTAACTAAGACAAGAAAGTTTGATCACATTACCCCGATTTTAGCTAGCCTGCATTGGCTCCGTTAGCTTAAGATGTGTTTTTTAAGGTTCTGCTGGTATTATACAAAAACATGCATGGACTTGCTCCCTCATAGCATAAGTTCCGGTCTGGAGCCTTCACTCTGAAAATGCTGGTCTACTAGTGATCCCAAGAGCCAATAAGAGAACCTCAGGTAAGAGAACGTTCTCCATTTGTGCCCCGATGTTATGGAATGCTCTTTCCCGTGAGATTCAATCTGCAACCTCAGTAGAACTGTTTAAATCTAAGCTTAAAACACGCCGTTATTCTATAGTTTATAAATGACCTAAATTTCCTCGTGATGATATCTGTGTATTAATTGTTATTACAACATCCTATATAGTCTGGTCCTCCTGGAAGGGGGATTACCTCATGTGCAGCCCCTTCTCAAGGTTTTTTCATTTTCCTCATCTTGAGGTTTTTGAGTTTTTCCTTGTCCTCATGTAGGTTTTAGATCAGGGTATGGTGTAATTATAATCTGTGGTTTGCAATGATCTGTGGTCTGTGGAGCCCTTTGAGACTCCTTGTGATTAAGGGCTATACAAATAAACATGACTTAACAATGAAGGAATCCAATCACATCACACGACTCATTTCAGGCAATTGAGTATTTTGAATGTCCTTGATTTGCTGTTTGGTAGCCTTTTTCTTCACTGTCTTAGTGAGAGAGGCATGCCTTTAATTACTGCATTAATTTACTGTAGTAGTTAAAGGCTGCAAATAGGTGTTCTGACACCTTGATGAATGACTCCCTAAAGTAGTTATCTGTGAACATTATTTCCTGCTTTATTATCTCCTGGGTTGCAACAAAACCTGCGGCAGTAATGTATTTGGGAGATTTAATCCGTTTCATAAATCTATTGTTGTGCTTGTTTCTCCAGAAGTGCATTTCTCACTTCCAACTGGATACTCAAATAAAGCATGGTTTCCTTGGGAAGGTTCTTTCCATGTTACTCTTTTTTTTAAATAACTTTTCATTTCTCAAACACAATACAACAGAGTTGAGGCATCCACCATACAACAGCACAAAAAAAAACATATTTACAATTGACATTCCCATAACAAACAAAAGAACTAACAACAGAAAAGGATGATTAAAAGAAAGATTAAAAGGTGAGGTGTTTAGACATGAAGTAGACATTTTTATGAGGCTTCCATCTTTTCTCTAATTGATCTAATTTCAGTTGATGTCTGCAGTGATTTTTTTCCCTAATTAAGTATCTCCGGGCAATCCTAGAAGATATGCGTGAAATCCCCCACCCTCCCAAAGTTCCGCCAACATAAATTGGATGTATTCCAATAATTTGAAGTAATAGAGGGTGCATAAAAGTAACAAATTTTTACTTTCCATTCAAACTCCCTCCATGTCGGACTGCTAGTTATTTTGTGTCCCTCTTTCAAACTTTTCTCACAATCCTCATCCTTTATCACAACATTAGCTTCCAATCTCCATTTTTCCTTCACCTCCATCACATCATTACTGAGATCCATTTGCAGACCTTTATACAATTTTGAGATAAACCCCTTTATTCATTGTCCATTTGAGTATCTCATCTCATCTCATCAGCTGCACCACTTATCCACAGTAGGGTCGCGGTGGTGCTGGAACCCATCCCAGCAATCATCGGGCAGTGGACACCCTAAACTGGTTGCCAGCCAATTGCAGGGCACACGGGGACAGACAACTCACTCGCTCAGTCACACCTAGGGACAATTTGGACCGGCCAATTCACCTGAAATGCATGTCTTTGGAATGTGGGAGGAAAACGGAGTGCCCGGAGGAAACCCATGCAAACACGGGGAGAACATACAAACTCCGCACAGTAAGGCCGGTAGCTGGATTCGAACCCACGCAGGTGTTAAAAATCACCTCCTAGAAGTAACATTCCCTTCGCACCATTGATTTTTACTTTAGCTAATAATTGAAAAAATGCCCTCCTTTCTTCAATCGGAGCATAAACATTCATCATTGATATTTCCATTGACCCTACAATCATTATATATTGACCCAGATTGTCCTTCACTTCTTTTTCCACTTCTAATGCTAAACCTTTTCCAATATTAATTTGCCACTCCTCTTACCGTAGGAGGCGTAAAACACCTCTCTTTTCAACTTCTTGTGTTCAATCTCTGTCAGATGTGTCTCATGTAATAAAGCTACTGAGTGTTGCAATTTTTGGAGTTCATTCAATATCTTCTTTCGGTTAATGGGGGGGATAGTTCAGCCCATGTACTGTACATTATATCAAACAAGATTCAAATCGCTCATGAATGAATTGAGACCCACTGAAAAAATACATAGAGAAATCACACCTCCTTTGAAAAAAAAAAACAAGAAACAAATAAAACAAAATAAAACGAAGCAAAAAAAACGGGAACACGCCTTCCAAGAGTTCTGTCGGGGAGTTGTGGCTACTCTCCTGGAAAAAAGCACTGTGAGTGAACAACTTTTGGATGGTTGTCCTTAGTTATTACTCACTAAACATTTTAGTGTAGCTCTAAACGAAAGACCAAAATATTCTTAAAATTTAACATATAATAAATTTCAACTTATTCAACACTTAACAGAAAGGTTAGAAATGGTCATTACACCTTCACCTCAAATCAGAACTTAGCTTTTTTTTTTTACTCAATGAGAGGCAGCAGGTCTCCTTCTGTGATGTGATCCAGTCACTGTTGTCCATTTGTCTGAGCCATCATCCTCTGTAGTGTCTCAGTCTTGTCTTCTTATGGTGCTGCATCCATCAGTGTGAAAAATGTCTATTTGTGAGTCCTAAAACACCTTGAGCTTGGCGAGGTATGGGGACTGTACCTTCATGATTTTCTCATTCAGCTTTTTGATGATGTCCCTCACTTGTTTCCTATTCTTTGGAATTTCCGTGGTGTAGTCCTGAATGAAGTAAACAGTTTTGCCCTCAAATGTAGTCTTCTGTTTCTATGTTTCCTTCATCACGAATTATTTTACTCTCTAGTCCAAAAGAGTGCACAATAATTGCTCGCAGAGGTGCTGTTTTGGCTTGAGACTTGGCAACCAGTGAGCGGTGTGCCCTCTCAATCCGTTTCATGTGCGCCGTATCTGGAATGTTAGACTTGATAAAGCCAGTTATGAAGCAGACAGCATTGTTCTTCTAAGCACGCTCCGGGATGTCATGTATTTGAATGTAGTTGTGGCTCGTTCTTGACACTAAATCCTCACACTGCGTGGCTAATTTGGCAGTTTTCTGGAGCAGGAAGGCTGTCGCGCCGTTTGATCTTTCCGTGTTTTGTTCCTCGATACGCCCCACTTTTTGCTCCAGCAACACCGTCCGTTCCAAAAGACCTTTGATGTTTTTCTCAAATCATGCCATGGCAATCTTGTTCTCACTGGCCACTTTGGAGTGCTCTTGCCTTAAATTACATAGCTCTTCTAGTATGGCCAAGTCGCGTCCGCCGCTGTCCCCTCGCCGCCGTTCCCTCGGCTCCCTCGGTCAGTTTCTCCTTTGCGCCAGTCTCCTCGGTGAGTTTCCCCTTCTTGACCATATTTTATGGAAATGTTTTTTGTTACAAATCACAAAATGTCCCCTTTCTGTGGTTTCCTAGTAGTTATTTGTTTTTCATGTTTTTTGCAAGAGCGACTTTTCTTGCTGCCTTCTATCCACATGGCGCAACCCCACTTCTCTCTACAGAGCAAATATTCAGACAATCTATCCGCATTGGCAATGAATGCAAATAATTTTGTCCAAGAAATGTGGAATCCTTTGTTCTCCTCAGTTATATTTCTCTTTATACTTTTGGGGTCCATGCCCGATTTGTTGAAAACAGCCATCTGCCATGCTGGTGATTCTTCCCGTTTATAAGGGGGGAGCTTGGGCCACACAGCCACATAGAAAAGTGGAGAGAGTAAAACGGGAGCAATGCAGCAGAGTTCAGCTTGTTGCTCGTGAACTCGTAACAGCTCCTAGTTGAAAAATTATATATGCCACACATTTTTGCAGCACTGGAAAACGTTAAAAAAATTGTGTCATGTTTACCCTCCTACAGAAACAATTTTAAAACAAAAATATATTTTCCTCCCTTATCTTTTCAAAGTGTAAACATTTTTGGAAATGAACCAGGGAGCCGCTTGGCAACGCTAAAGAGCTGTATACGGCTCCTGAGCTGTGTGTTTCCGACCCCCGGGCTAACTCAACATTTGATATAAGAATCAATTGGAAAATAACTTCTTATTATTTTTGATTATTGTGCGCATAAGGCTTTACATCATTGGATTACTGGCAATTTTCAGTTTTCAATTGGATCATCGCCTGTATGCAAGTGTACCCACTGTTAGCGCAAATGTGTTTTGTACTATGCAAAATTCCCAGGACTCACCTGTGGCAGTGGGTTAGCTGGTTTGGTAAGAATGCCCCCGATGTACACTACATGGGGCAAGGTAGGCCTGGGGAACTCCAGCGCCAAGTCGGTGCACAGCATCCACATCTGGCTGCCTCGCACCAACTCAGCCATGGACACCTGCGGCTTGATTCCATGTTTCCTCATGATACTGTCGTACTTGGGCATGAGAATAAAATGGACTCCAAAGTTCTCCAAGAGGTAGACTGCGGTGTTGGATATCCTTTGTACCAGTGACATACGGTCGGTCAGCAAGGAGTTGAACACGGGGACATAAGAGAGCGGGGCTGGGGCGCCCACTTCGGTAGGGTACCACAACCCCGTGCTGACCACGACGTATTTCAAACGTAGGATATGCGCCAGCACGAAACCGCACATTTCATTAGGGTCCACTAGCAACACGTCAAACTTAGTCCGCTTAAGACGGGCAATGACTTCTTCGTTGCTTACAATAGCATCGCAATTCTGACTGTAGTGTTCAAGGATGTCAAAAAGCTCCAGAAACGTAAGGCGCCCTGAAAATATATTGTCGATTTTGGACTGCAGGAAGCTCTCTGCAGTGCTGCTGTTAAAAACGCCAGGGTAACGCTGCAATTCGTAGTGGGGGGAAGGGAGAACCTGGCGACCTTCCGAGACCAGGAAGTGGACCTCATGGCCATCCTGGTGCAGAGCAGTGGTCAGGGTCTTGAAGATGTACATGTGGGATTCGAACAGGATTGGTGGGACCATGATGATCCTAGCGGCCCTCGATGCATTTGGATGCCACGTAAAGAGGCCGAGGAGCAAGAGTAGAGATGCGGGCAGGAGCATGGCTGGAACCAGAAAGATACTTGTATTAAAATTCAAAGGACCATTTTTATAACTGTAGTATAAAAGACTACCTACCTAAAGTAAATCACAAAAAATAAAAGAAAATCAAGTCAAAGGATTGAGTCATTTTCCCTACTTGTTTCTGTGAGTCTTGCCTTTCTTTTTTTTTTTTTTACGTAATGTTTAGAGCTGTAAATGTGTATTCATGGAGATGGGCTTTATTTTTATTAAACGACTACAGTTTTTGTTTTGCAGAGCACAAAAAGTTGCGTTTTTATTTTTGAAGGTGCTACTAAAAATACATTGACAGTATATTACCGGTACTTATTTCAAGTGTGTTCTTTCATCATACCATATTTCAACAGATTGTCTTTTCTGATAAAATAATGAAATTATACTAAAAATAAGCTAAATTGCAATCTATGGCAGGATTCAGATAATTTAAGTTTGAGCGGGTTTTTTAACTTGCTTTGTAATCACTGAGACAACTTATCCACCACTTTTATATAATTTTAAAATTGGTTATCTTTTTCATTCAGTTAGACAAACAATTCAAATATCTCTAAATATACAAAAATTAAATACATACATTTGCTAAATTTCCGGTATGTGTAAACATCCATCCATCCATTATCTGCACCGCTTATCCTCAGTAGGGTAGTAGGGACAGCGGACACCCTGAACTGGTTGCCAGCCAGTCGCAGGGCACATAGGAACAGACAATTCGCTCGCCCACTCACACCTAGGGACAATTTGGCCCGGCCAATTAACCTGACATGCATGTTTTTGGAATGTGGGAGGAAACCGGAGTGCCCGGAGGAAACCCACGCAAGCACGGGGAGAACATACAAACTCCACACAGGAGGTTCAATGTCATGACCTCAGAACTGTGCCGCACACTCGCTAACCACTGCGCCGCCGTGCTGCCCTATGTATAAACAAACTACATTATAATGGATTTGTTGCCTTATTAACCACTGTAATTACTTAAATTTTTGTCATTGTTTTTTATATCAGATCTTTTTTCTCATTCTGTTTATTTCTTATTTGATCAAATAAACACGCTAAGCTGTCTTAAAATATACAAAACATGTCCTTCTTTGGGGTAAGAATTTCTTTATTCCAGTGTGTATAAATTAACTCCTTAAGGTTCCTGGACTATTCGCCTAAAATTCCAATCAAAGACGCACCCAAAGTAAATTGTATGATGATTTTGAACCATTTAGAGAATATAGACATTTTTGGTCTCATTAATAAGGTAATTAATTCTTTGATGTTTTGTCCCATTTTGAAATAATCACTGCAAGTGCTACTAATATGTAATTAATTTGTAAGTAATCTGTAAAATGTAAGTTATCGGAGTTGGAACACAGAGATTGAACGTTTATATTCTTGCCTGACTTTTTTTTTTGCAGTTACCATACCATTACC
This sequence comes from Urocampus carinirostris, assembly GCF_059441175.1. Lineage (NCBI taxonomy): Eukaryota > Metazoa > Chordata > Actinopteri > Syngnathiformes > Syngnathidae > Urocampus > Urocampus carinirostris. Next base: position 45,216,492 of record NC_142356.1, on the reverse strand, counting down.
ATATATATACTATAAAGCGCACCTGGTTATAAGGTGCAACCCCAAAAATAGTCTTTCGTCGTATATTTTCCATTCATAACGCACACCGGACTATAAAGCGCTACATTCGGAATGTCAACAAAACAGTCAGATAGTTCAGTTAAACGTATTAACCCCTTAACATTCCGACGGTTTGTAAAGAAGCAAATACGTGTCTCAGACACGAATGACACTGTGTCTGTACGATGTCACCAATCACTCAAATGCGTCATTACACATATGAAATGAAACGATCTGCATTTATATAGCGCTTTTTAGTCAATGACTTCCCAAAGCGCTTAACAATGTGCTCCACATTTCCCAATAGCGGCCTTGCAGCCATGTAAGGCGCTAACCTGCTTAATAATGGTATTAGGGGTTCAGTGTCTTACCCAAGGACACTTCGACATGTAACACGGACGAGCCGGGATTGCCGCCCCCACAACATATGATTAGGAAGGTTAAACTCTTGGGATTCAAGAAATGCCAACCATTTCTTAGTTTCTATTTTCTTTTTTGCTGGCAACTATGTGGACAGCAAAGTAAGAATTTTATTGTGCAGGGAAATGTGGTTCTTTACTGTGCATATGACAGTAAAAAAATCTTATAATTGAATTGAATTTAAAAATAGACTCATCCCATAAACATCCAATATCAGTCTGAAACAAGTTACTAGGAAAATATAAAGCCGGGTAGCTCACCAAAGTCGTCGTGTTGCAGCCATCACATTCAATAATAATATGCGACTATGGTCCTCTTTCACATCCGTGAGTGTACTAAATCCAACAGTGTAAAACATTTAAAGACTCCAAAACACGCAATAATGCCGACAAATAAAAGAAAAAATCTGCCGAGAAGCATGTGCATCGATAGACGTTGCTTATTGCTAGCTTTCTGTTTAGCCCCATAATTCCTGTTAACAAATAAAAGTCCTAAAATTATTTTCTCTAGGATGTAAACCAACTAAACTTGTGATTTACGTAGTTTTCGGGCAATTGCAGGCTTTGTTTTGCCCCGCTTTAGCCTATGCGAGACTGTATATGCTAAAAAGGACCCGCTTCCTTTACCTCAGAATAACTTTAGCCAATAGTGACGATTCAAATGATGATTGACACATTGGTTAGGAAATGAAACGGCGGCATATGTATCCCAGCATACACCGTGGACTACTTCGACTACGGGGGAAAATCTAGTCAGCGGCTGCTTGCCTTAGTTGCAAGACCTTGCGGCTCAATATTGATCAATATATAAGGCGCACTGTATTATAAGGCGCATGGTCAGCTTTGGAAAAAAAAAAAAAAAAGAAGACTTTTAGGTACGCTTTATAGTCGTGAAAATACGGTAAATGCTTGCAGATGAGTGTAGCATGAGCATCTTAGCTGGAAAACAGGCGAGATAATAGCTTGAAGCTTCAACAGGTACCTTGTCAAACTTTATCACAACCTGAAAACTAAACATGGTATTTTTACTCATTTTTCTAAGGGTAGGTTTAGATGTTTTGAAAAGTGGCCGTTTGGAGGCGGCCACTTTACTACACTAAAACTTTTGCTAATTGTATTTTAATATGGACAATTTTTTGGACATTGTAAAAGAGTTGTAAATGTTTGGTATTTCCGGAATTAAAATTGATCATTGTGAACACTTGCGCGTAAAGATGGTGCGTACGGATTGCCTTCCGCACGTTATTTTTGGCTTATTTGAATACAACCCCAGAAAATTGCATAAAGGAAAATGAAACTACCATGTTGAGGAACAGACAATTCGCTCGCTCATTCATACCGAGGGACAATTTGGACCGGCCAATTAACCTGACATGCATGTTTTTGGAATGTGGGAGGAAACCGGAGTTCCTGGAGGAAACCCACACAAGCACGGGGAGAACATGCAAACTCCACACAGGAGGTTCGATCTCATGACCTCAGAACTGTGCCGTACACGCACTAACCACTGCGCCGCCGTGCTGCCCATGGCTAGTTCCATTATTCATAAATAAATACATAAATGAGCAAAAAATTATACATACCATACTCTTATTTTTTCGGTTGCAACTCGATTAAAGAGTAGCTTAAACGTGATCCCAAATGTCAACTATTTGAGGGAACCCCCAATCTTGAATATTATATTTAAAGGTACAGTATGTAATATTTAGTGCCTCCTAGTCATAAAAAAAAAACTTTCATTATTTAAAAAAAAAACATTGGTTTGAATATTAAGCAAAAATACATAAACCATCATAACAATGTTAATTTTAATAAAAAATTGTAGGTGAAAAAAATTTGCTTTTATCTTACTTTGTGGAATCCCTACCTGAAGTCGCTGCTATGTTTGTCTCAGGTCTTGCTGCTACGGGCACTCAACTTGCCATGTGTTTTGCAAACTCCCGTTTCGTCAGCCAATAAAGGATACAACCACGAAAAAATATTTTGGATTGTACCTCAAATCATTTGAGTTGAAAATGCCACTTTGTTATATTCAACTTGTGTTATTAGCATTGTTTGCCGACGGCTACTGCTAGCCATGTTATTAGCTTTGTGCTTCCCGATAAATGGGACCCACATCCACTCTTGACTTATTTTATTTGGCAGGTAGAAATAGTTTGTTTGCCGACCAATCAGGTTCAAAATTCTCACCGGAACAGTCCGAGGTGTCAGTGGAAAAAAATTCCTCTGGTTTAGATTCTCCCTCTATAATCAAATGCAGTGCTTCATCCTTTCCATCCTGCCAACGTCAGTGTCGGTTGGTAATGAAAATGGATTGAGTTATCCCCCTATATAGATTTTCCCAAAGAGGTCACGATCCGTTTGGATTCAAACAGCTGACCATCAATAGATGAGAGTCGAACAAGTTTTTATTTGAATTGTTTCCACGGGAAACATATTTATATTTCCCTGGGCAGTCAATCAGGCGTTTATCCTTTCAAGCAGCCCACAAGTGCTTTGGCTGTGCCAAGAGGCACTCAAGCAAATCAAGTTCACTACACTTTATTTTGCAAAAACAAGGAGGAACGCACAATATTTTTTTGCAATGCTTAGCAGAAGTCTCTGAAAAGCAAGGCAGAAGACTTGCCTTGCGTGGAATCTGCCACCAGATGCAGATCCCGTGCAATACCAGCGTCATGAGGGCTGAAGTCAGTGGTTTGAAAGCAAAATCATTATTATCATCATAGTTATTATTATATTTGGGCTTTGGTGCCAATCTACATTTCTTTTTTTTTTTTGCATAAAATTTACTGGACAGGACTAAAATACAAAAAAATCGTGAAATACACCACGTTTATGATAAGTCAAAAATTATGAATTATAATAGATGTCTATACGTCCTAATAGTGTACATAGCACACTTTGTGTATACTATTTGGGTGCCTCCTAAATGTAATAACATAGAAATCACAGCACAATGCAATTTCAAAACATCTACATCATGTGTCAAACTCAGGCCCTGAGTGGGTGTAATAAAAGAAGACACTATGAAACGAATTATTATGAAAAGCACAGGGACCTGGACCTAAAGCAGAAGCTGCAAAAGGTGGAGGATATGAAAAGAAGTGTGGTTTGCAGGAAGACCTTGCTCACGAAAGCAAAATCAAAAAGTGAAGCTGCTGTAAAGGCTAGCTTTATTGTGGCAGCAGAGATCGCAAAATCAGCCCGACCCTTCAATTAGGGAGTTTGCCAACAATTGCATGGTCTAAGTTTTCGACATCATGTACCCACGTAAGAAGCAAGAATTTTCAAACAGGAGCCAGAGCAGAAATACCATGGCCCTAAAATATGGAGAACAAAGGGAAGAACACAACAGAGCTGAGAGATTTCTTTGTGAGCTGGCTTTTCTCTCTGACATTGTGAGCCATCTTGATGTGTTTAACCTGCAGCTTTAGGGACGGGGCCACGTCATCACAGACATATATGCAGCTGTGGGGGTCTTTAAAACTAAGTTGCATCTGTGGAAGACTCAGATACTGCAAGGAAACTTTGGTTATTTTCCGTGCTGCCAAACTATGGCAGCGCAAATTTCTCCTGCCCTGCTGCCTAGCGCACAGTTCACTGAAAAGAATCAACACATTTTATCGGCGATTTGCCGACTTTGATGCTCAGAAAGGGAGATTTGAACTGCTCAGTAACCCGTTTGCAATCGATGAGAAAAGCGCACCAACCAGCCTCCAAATTGAGCTAATTAAACTAATGTAATGCTGAAATAAAAAATATTACCATGTTGGTGCTGCACAATTTCCATGGTTTCTCCCCGACACAATGCCTCAAATACGCACCCAAGCTGCTCAGATGCTCTCAATGTTCCGCAGCACATATCTATGTGAGAAACTGTTCTCTATGATGAAGGTGAACACCTCACAAAAGTCGACTCACTGATGAGCACCTTCACTCCGTCCTGAGGCTTTCCTCAGCTCAGAGCCTGACTAAAGACTTTGACGAACTTGCATCTAAGAAAAAATCTCAGGTATCTGGCTAAGACCAATGTGCAGTGTAAATCAGAGCGTGGAAAACTGAACTTGAATATATCTGTTTCTTATGCACTTTTTCTACTGCAAGGCATGGTCTGTCAATATTTGAAATGTTGGATTTTTATCGAATGACATTTTTTTTTGGTTGTGGCTTTGAAAAAGGAACTTGAAAGTATAAGGGGAGAGACATACTACTTTATTTAAATAAGAAATTAATGCCACTGTGTATTTCATTTTAAATTTGGTTTCTCATGTTTTTGTTGTATCAAGCTTTGGTTGTTCCAAATTCTGTGTTTAGGCAAAACTGAAGTTTGTTTCCGCTTGAAAAGGTTAAACATTACATATCAGCAATGTTCCCTGTAATTTTCCACGGGTCCGAGCATTCACACAAAGTCGGTGAGCAACGCTTAAAACAACAGTGAGCAACAGCAATCCCAAGTGTGACAGCTAAATCATTATCAAACATGTCCAAAACTTGACATCACGTTACATTTTGCCGAGTTTCCGGCAATGCAACATTATTTTTCTCTCTTGAAAGAATTGACTCATGTACTATTGCAAAGGTTGTACGGCCTACAAAGTCGTTTGTTCTTACAATTCTTTCACAAGACATCCATTTCTTTTTACTTCCTGACATATTTTGTCGTATAATATTAACATTTTTGGGGAGCTATTTAGTCAGTTGTAAGATACAGAACTGTACTTAATCAAATTTTTTAGTGGAAGTACAATGTTGGCAACAAGATTCACTTGATATAATAGGAAATTATTTGAATGCAACACAAACCTTTTCTTCTTTTTCCGTTTTTTCCATTTTTTTAAAATCCTTTAAAAAAAATCTCAATGTGTTTATTTTTTTCCTAGCTATTACTTTTTTCTTTTTGTTCTCTATTGACTTTTTTTCCCTTCGTTTCTTTTTTTTTCTTTTTTTCTGGCTTTTTTCTGAATATTTCCTTCTTTTTTCTCTTTCTTTTGTTTATTTTTTCTCAGCATTTCACTACTTTTTCATTTTGGTATTTTTTTTATTTTTTTCTATTCCCCCCCTTCCTTTAAGTCATTTTGTGCATCATTTTACATAATATTTGTTAATGTTGGGATTAAAGAAGCAAAAACAACCTGAAGAACCGTTTAGGACCCCTTTAAGTGAGCCGAGCTGAAGAAGCCGGTTCTCGAAAAACTACTGACTTTACTCAACTTCGTTCTACTTCGACCTTGACTTCAAAATACCGCATTTAGAACACACCGTCAGGGGAACCCGTGTATTTTTACCTTCATGCACTGTAACTTTGACTAAAGTCGCTTCTTAATTAGTGAGTTTGAGCCCTTATTTTTGCGCGCTGGCTAGATTTTCTTGTGCGCTGAGAATGTGCGAGCAGTGCGCAAATGCGCACGGGCGCAGCTTAGGGCCCGGTGACACAGCCGTTTGCGGCTGAATCACGGCCAGAAATTTCTGCCTGTGAGGCGGGCGCTATTGGACGCTTTGAGATCACCATACAGACGAGATACAGCAGTGCTTAACACGCGGTCGGAAATTCAAGTGCGGTTGGCAGCGCGAAAAAGTTTTGCGCTGCTCAATACTTTAGAGCACGGGTACACAGCCTTTCACGGGCGTATCGAGGCTGAATCACGGCCAGAAATTTCTGGCTGTGAAGCAGACGCTGTTGGGCGCTGTTGGACGCTTTGAGACTGCCATATAGACGAGATACAGCAGTGCTTTACTCGCGGTCGGAAATTCACACGCGGTTGGCCGCGCGAAAAAGTTTTGAGCTGCTCAAAACTTTGACCACGTGTTAACCGCGGGCGGCACACGAGGTAATGACGCGGAACGACGTGCTCTGGCCGCGGCCAGGGCGTGGTTACACATGGGTAGGACGGGAAATTTCAGCGGGTAATCGTGGGTGGAGCATGGTAATAGCATGTTCTGCGCCTGTATCGCGGTGTTATTACGTGAAATTAATTAGCGTGTTACGCGTGTGACGGTCAAACGCCTTTCTCCGCGTATATACAGCGCGATTTGCCATTGCGTAGGAGTCGGATTTGGGCACAACACCGGCTCGGGAGCTTTTATACCCGTGGTCCACACGAGAAAATGACGCGGAAATGACGCGATGAGGAAGCGGAACAGTCGCCGGCGTCTGTTTTGCGGGCATACCACCGATGAACAGCGGGTTGGCCAATTTTGCGCATTTTCCATCGCGGGCAACCACGGGCAAAAAAAAAAAACGCAAAATTTTACCCGCGATACAGACGCAAACGGCTGTGTGACCGGGCCCTTAGAGGGAACACTGCATATCAGTTGCGGTTAATTTTTCAAAAAATATTGTTCTTGGCCCGTGGCTTTACTTCCCTGCTTAATTTCGGCCCACTGTAGATTTGAGTTTGACAACCCTGATCTACATGTTCTCACAACGTGTGGAAAATTCCCCAAATCCAGAATGGATTTTGTATATGTATTTAACAAAAGAATAGCTATCTAAAGGCAAAGACTATTTTCGGCCAACAAAGTTTGAAAGAGTAACTCAGTCCTGATCTTTAAGTAATTTTCACAACCATAATTCTGCTACTGCAGGTAACAAAAACAAACAAAAAAAATAACAGAAAAAGAGAGAAGAGCTCACGGGCAAACACCAATGCTGTTCAAGCTCAACCTGTTTTGGGTGGTATCCTAGAAAGCCTAGGGCAGTAAAGTACAAGTTCAGACAAAAGTTCTACAGGCTTGTTAAAATACAATTCCATCCTTAATTTTGACAGTTTTTGCAGACTTTACATTGCACTACATTTTTTGAATTGCTGCTTGGAGAAACTTGATATTACAGGATGAATCATTCCAAAGACTGGACGAATTCATGACAACAGCTTTTGAACGATAACTTGGAAGCTTGTACAAGTCGAACAGATAAGAGACCACAATCGGTACCTTTACCAGGGCTGCACAATTTTGGGGGGAAAAAAAACCCTAATTGCGAATTTTCAGACTTGGGTGGCAATTTCGATGTGTTTTCAAATTTTACATTCTTATATAAATTGTATTGTTTAGTTCTGATTTGCCCTAAACAAAGTTAGATACGTACAAACCCAATCCAACGCTGATTGTTCTAAAGTTTCCACTACAGTTTACAGTCAAGGTGTCATACCAACAGACTCTGTTTTGCCTATACTGTACAGTGGAACCTTGGTTCTCGACCATAATGGTAAGGCGCCCGCTTTGAGACTGGGAGGTCGCTGGTTCGCGCCTCGGCCGAGTCATACCTAAGGCTTATAACATTGGTAAAATGGCGGCGCCCTCTGTTGGCTGCGGCTGCATCGGCTCGCTACAACGGGTCAGGTGTATCGACATTTCGTTCTGTGTACATTGTTACACAGAATGACAATACAAAGGAAATTATTATTATTATTATTAATTATAATCGTTCCGGAACCCTGTTCGAAAACCGATTTGTTCGAACACCTAAATCATTTTTCCCATTAAATATAATGTAAATCGTTTTGATCCGTTCCAACACCCTGAATGTTTACCTTAAATGTTTATCCATCCATCCATCCATCCATTGTCTTCCGCTTATCCGAGGTCGGGTCGCGGGGGCAGCAGCGTTAAAAGGGAAGCCCAGACGTCCCTATCCCCAGCCACTTCCTCCAGCTCATCCGACGGGACCCCGAGGCGTTCCCAAGCCAGCCGAGAGACGTACTCTCTCCAACGTGTCCTGGGCCGCCCCCGGGGCCTCCTGCCGGTGGGACATGCCCGGAACACCTCCCGAGGGAGGCGTCCAGGAGGCATCCTTATTAGATGCCCGAGCCACCTCAACTGGCTCCTCTCAACGCGGAGGAGCAGTGGCTCTACTCCGAGTCCCTCCCGGATGACTGAGCTTCTCACCCTATCTCTAAGGGAGAACCCAGCCACCCTGCGGAGGAAACTCATTTCGGCCGCTTGTATCCGGGATCGAGTTCTTTCGGTCATGACCCAAAGTTCATGACCATAGGTGAGGGTAGGAACGTATATCGACCGGTAGATCGAGAGCTTTGCCTTTCGGCTCAGCTCCCTCTTCACCACGACAGACCGGTACAGGGTCCGAATGACGGCAGACGCTGCACCGACCCGTCTGTCGATCTCCCGTTCCATCCTACCCTCACTCGTGAACAAGACCCCAAGATACTTGAACTCCTCCACTTGGGGCAAGACCTCCTCCCCGACACGGAGGGAGCATACCACCCTTTTCCGACGGAGAACCATGGCCTCGGACTTGGAGGTGCTGATCCCCATCCCGGCCGCTTCACACTCGGTTGCGAATCGCTCCAGCGAGAGCTGAAGATCACGGGCTGAGGAAGCCAACAGCACCACGTCATCTGCAAAAAGCAGTGACACAATGCTGAGGCCCCCAAACCGGACTCCATCCCCGCCAAGGCTGCGCCTAGAAATTCTGTCCATAAAAGTTATGAACAGAATCGGTGACAAAGGGCAGCCCTGGCGGAGCCCAACCCTCACCGGGAACGAATCCGACTTATTGCGGGCAATGCGGACCAGACTCTGGCACCGGGCATACAGGGACCGCACAGCCCGGATAAGACTGTGCGGTACCCCATACTCCCGAAGCACCCTCCACAGGGCCTCCCGAGGAACACGGTCGAATGCCTTCTCCAAGTCCACAAAACACATGTAGACCGGACAGGCAAACTCCCATGCACCCTCAAAGACCCTGAAGAGTGTATAGAGCTGGTCCAGTGTTCCACGGCCAGGACGAAAACCACACTGTTCCTCCTGAATCCTAGATTCGACTTCCTGGCGGACCCTCCTCTCCAGTACCCCTGAATAGACCTTACCAGGGAGGCTGAGAAGTGTGATTCCCCTGTAGTTGGAACACACTCTCCGGTCCCCCTTCTTAAAGACGGGAACCACCACCCCAGTCTGCCAGTCCAGAGGCACTGTCCCCGATGTCCACGCGATGTTGCAGAGGCGCGTCAACCATGACACGCCCACAACATCCAGAGCCTTAATGAAGTCTGGGCGGATCTCATCGACCCCCGGGGCCCTGCCACCGAGGAGTTTTTTGACAAGCTCGGTGACTTCAACCCCAGTGATACGAGAGCCCAACCCAGAGTCCTTAGGCTCTGCTTCCCCAGAGGAAGACGTGCCGGTGGAATTGAGGAGGTCTTCGAAGTACACCGCCCACCGATTCACAACGTCCCGGGTCGAGGTCAGCAGCGCCCCATCGGCACTATACACAGTGTCGATGGCACACCGTTTCCTCCCCCTAAGACGTCGGATGGTGGACCAGAATTTCCTCGAAGCCGTTTGGAAGTCGGCTTCCATGGCCTCGCCAAACTCCTCCCATGCCCGAGTTTTTGCCTCGGCAACCGCCAAAGCCGCATTCCGCTTGGCCAGCCGATACCTGCCAGCTGCTTCCAGAGTCCCACAGGCCAGGAAGGCCCGATAAGACTCCTTCTTCAGCTTGACGGCATCCCTCACCGCCGGTGACCACCAACGGGTCTGAGGGTTGCCACCGCGGCAGGCACCGACTACCTTGCGGCCACAGCTCCGATCAGCCACCTCGACAATGTTCACTCGGACTCAATGTCCCCCGCCTCCCTCGGGACATGGGCGAAGTTCTGCCGGAGGTGTGAATTGAAACTTCTTCTGACAGGAGATTCTGCCAGCCGTTCCCAACAGACCCTCACAACACGCTTGGGTCTGCCGGGTCGGGCCAGCATCTTCCCCCACCATCGAAGCCAACTCACCACCAGGTGGTGATCAGTTGACAGCTCCGCCCCTCTCTTCACCCGAGTGTCCAGAACATGCGGCCGCAGGTCCGACGAAACGATGACAAAGTCGATCATCGAACTACGGCCTAGGGTGTCCTGGTGCCAAGTGCACATATGGACACCCTTATGTCTGAAAATGGTGTTCATTATGGACAGACCATGACGAGCACAGAAGTCCAATAACGAAACACCACTCGGGTTCAGGTCAGGGGGGCCGTTCTTCCCAATCACGCCCTTCCAGGTCTCACTGTCATTGCCCACGTGAGCGTTGAAGTCTCCCAGCAGTACGAGGGAGTCCCCAGGGGGCGCGCTCTCAAGCACACCCTCTAAGGACCCCAAGAAGGGTGGGTACTCCGAACTGCTATTTGGTGCATAAGCACAAACAACAGTCAGGACCCGTCCCCCCACCCGAAGGCGGAGGGAGGCTACCCTCTCGTCTACCGGGGTGAACCCCAACGTACAGGCGCCGAGCCGTGGAGCAATTAATATGCCCACACCGGCTCTGCGCCTCTCACCACGGGCAACTCCAGAGTGGAAGAGAGTCCAACCCCTCTCGAGAGGACTGGTACCAGAGCCCAAGCCGTGCGTAGAGGTGAGTCCGACTATATCTAGTCGGAATTTCTCAACCTCACGCACCAACTCGGGCTCCTTCCCTGCCAGAGAGGTAACGTTCCATGTCCCAAAAGCCAGTTTCTGTAGCCGGGGATCGTCGCGCCAAGGACCCCTCCCTTGGCTGCTACCCAGCTCTCTGCGCACCCGACCCCTTTGGCCCCTCCTACAGGTGGTGAGCCCATGGGAAGAGGGTCCCACGTCGTCCCTTCGGGCTGTGCCCGGCCGGCCCCTGTGGGTAAGGGCCCGGCCACCAGGCGCTCGCCAGCGGACCCCGCCTCCAGGCCTGGCTCCAGAAGGGGGCCCCGGTAACCCACGTCCGGGCGAGGGAAATCGAGGACCAAAGTTTTCTCTCATCATTAGGGGTCTTCTGATCTGCGTTTTGTCTGGCCACTCACCTAGAACCTGTTTGCCATGGGTGACCCTACCAGGGGCTTAAAGCCCCCGACAACATAGCTCCTAGGATCATTGGGACACACAAACTCCTCCACCACGATAAGGTAGCAGATCAAGGAGGAGCTTAAATGTTTAACGGAAACATAAAGTTAACCCAGGCTAAACGTAAGTCCGCGTTATCGTAATCTTCCATACGAAAGATTACGCTAACATGAATGTGTAAAAATAAAAAAATCAGGTCGTTTACAAGTCATTTAGCACCCGGGTCTCCACAACAAGTGGTGAGCGGTTCATTGGAAAGGGGGCTCCGTTCCAACACCCTGAAAGTTGGGCTCCGTTCCAACACCCTGAATGTTTACCTCGAATGTTCAACGTAAATAATAATAATAATAATAATAATAATAATAATTTCCTTTGTATTGTCATTCTTTGTAACAATGTACACAGAACGAAATGTCGATACACCTGACCCGTTGTAGCGAGCCGATGCAGTCGCAGCCAACAGAGGGCGCCGCCATTTTTACCAATGTTATAAGTCTTAGGTATGACTCGGCCGAGGCGCGAACCAGCAACCTCCCAGTCTCAGAGCGGGCGCCTTACCATCTAGGCTACTGAGCTGGAGCTAACCCAGGCTAATTATACGTTCGCGTTATCGTAATTTTCCGTACGAAAGATTACGCTAACATGAATGTGTAAAAATTTTAAAAAAAGATAAAGAAAAGAATTATGAATAGGATTTCTTACCTTTGTGGTGGTCAGCAAAAGGCGCAGGTGGACAGTGGGGTATTCCCTAGCAAGATAAGACACTCGCACACCTCCTTTATATTTTGCTATTATTTCTTTCTTAAATGCAATAGTTGTACGCACTACTTTTCTTTTTTCACCTGTAGCAACTTTGCTGCTTGCACTGACTTTCTTCGGAGGCATAATTAGGGGCTAAAACACTTTGTACACCTATTTTAAAAGCGAAAGCAAAACGAAGCAGTTGGTCACGAAAAGAGCAATCCACACCCGTACGCCGCTCAGCATCGCACCCTTGCATTCGCACTCACGCAATACCGGCGTTCGAACTCCGAATTTTTGACCGGACAGCGAAGCAAAAATTTTTCGAAATTTTTGGTCGGACTCCGATTTGTTCGAACTGAGAGGCGTTCGAAAACCGAGGTTCCACTGTATGTCGCTAAGGAATCCTTTATATGGAAGCTCATTAAATAATGTGTGTTCACTGTTAAGACCCTTTTATCAAAACCTACAGAAAAGAACTGTAAATTTCGCAAACCACCAGCCAAGTACATAGAGCAATTTGATTGGGTGAGGGTTGGGCAGATCTCTGCACACCGCATCCTTCCTTCTCTATCGCGCACACACCCACCACGCTGAAGGGAAATACTGTCAAGCCGTAAAATACTTAAAAGCAGAACTTTGCGACATTTTGATGCTTGTGCCTTTTTTTGAAACTAATATTTAAGAAAATAAACGAATGTCAAAATGAGCCTCAGCGATCTTGAGTAACTGCAGGAGACAAGTTTAAAAAGATATATAAATTGATAAAGGACACAGGCTCTATATATTATTTCATCACACAGTGAATTTAAATGCACGAAAAATATGCTTTTGTCGGCAGAGCAGGTTAGGAGATTTTGTTGAATTTTGCCTTAATATATGGTGTGGAACTCTTAAAAATGCAACAACAAAAAACTATTAAGCTATTATGGCTCCTCGAGTCAAAAAGGTGCCCGACCCCTGGCCTAACTCTGAGCTTTCCCACCCGACGCATCCTCAGTAGATTCACGGATGTGATGATCCATGGAGCCCTTGCTGGAGATCAGCATTTCTTTGCGCTCCCCTGATTTTGCTCAGAGTCTGATTTTATTGATTATTTTTCTTCAATGTAACAAACTGCTAAAGCTACAAGCTGTTGTGTTTGTTTGGGTGAGCTGTTTGCAAAGTTTGCCAAGCATTTATTGGCTGGTGCCATTAAAACTTCCCTCAGTTTGGCCGGCGCTGTTAAAACCCGAACTGTGACATTTCTTGTTGCCAAACACCCCATCACTCAAATACCGAACTGTAACTATGAATCTTTGAAAAAAAAAAAAAAATGCAGGGTCTTGCGATTGAACAATCGTACTAAGTCACATTGCAATGTTGATCAGATTTCGGTTGATCGTGCAGCCCTAAACCTTTACATGCAGGCAATAATCTGAGTGAAAATAGAATATTGTATGTATTTTGATGAAATTCCGGACTATAAGCCGCTACTTTTTTCCCAAATGTTCACCACTTCGGCTTATCCAGTGAAGCGGCGAATTTATCCAGTCGCATATGCTAGGCCATCAACAACTAATCGTGGGAGGAGATTTTGATTGCATCCTAAGTAGGAAGTATAGAAAGAGGACTGATGAGGAGTTTAAAGTAGATAAAACATCAACTTTATTACAAGACATGTGCCGGACATTTAAACTGAAGGACTGTTTCAAATCCATACATCCAGGAGAGGAAGGCTTCACCTGGTTCAGTAGTGACAATGCCAGAGTCTCTCGAATAGACTACATATTTACAAGGGGTTTAGCACAGAGTGATGCAAGATTAATTCTTGTTTTTTTTTCGGATCACTTGCTACTGTCCTGCTCTCTCTCATTTCCTTCAGGTATGACTGTTGGGAAGGGTCTGTGGAAGTTAAACTGCTCCCTGCTGGAGGATGAGGCTCTAGCCGCACAATACAGGGAGCTGTACAAAGACTGGCAGACCCTTCAAGACTCGTATGATTCACGAGCACAATGGTGGGAAATGACAAAGAAACGAACACAGACCTTCTTTAAAAATGCAGGGAAAAACAAGAAACTTAAAGAGAAAATGCCGGGACTACAAAAAAGACTCCAACACTATTTCATCCTAACAGAAAAGGGGATGGACTTTAATGATGAAATCAAAGAGACCAAACAAGAACTAAACGCTTTGGCGGAAATAAAGAGCAAAGGCATCATAATAAGAAGCAGAGAAAGAGAAATAGAAGAAGGGGAAAAATACCCATACCAAAAACGTCAATACCGGTCCGAGCAGGATACCTGAAAACTATAAAAACAGTGTAACTCACCCCCTGTCCATCATCGAATTAGTTGAATGTAAATCTAAAATGTAAATGGTCTGCATTTATATAGAGCTTTTCAAATCAATGAAGACCTCCCAAAGTGCTTTACAATGTTCTTCACACTTTTCCTTTTACACACTAACTAACCGATAGCAGTGTCAGCCATGCAAGGCAACTACCTGCTATCGGGGGCATTAGGGATTCAGTGTCTTGCCCAAGGACACTTCGACATATAACTTGGTGGAGTCGGGAATCAAACCTGTGACCTCTTGATCCCAAGACGACCGCTTTACCTCCTGAACCAAAACCTGCAAAAATGGCTTATTTGAATCCAGGACAATCCAGAGAATCCAACCTCCTGAAATATCTACTCCAAAACACACAAAACTGCAAACAGATTGAAAAAAAGTTCTGCGTAAAAGCATATCAGCTTTGTTGGATGTTCCTTTTAGTAAAATTGGTTTGTTTTGCTCTAAAACTCCCGTTTGAAAATAAACAAGACTCGTAAAACAATTCCCAATTTGGTCGTCAGCCTCTAATCTTTTGATTGACAATGCTCTCTCGCCCAATAGCAGGCTTTTTTTCACGATCAATTACCCTATATGGGCCTGTTTGATAAAACAGAGATCGCCTCCTGTAATTCTGAAAAACTTCAGCTAGTAGTTACCAAATCAAATGACGAGTGACACATTGGTTAGCCAATGAAATCCCCAACAATATTGTGTCCTTTTTTCGAGGGGTGTATTAAAATCAGAGCTGAAAATGAACGTGCACAACGCAAATTGTGATTCATTTTTACGCACTGTTATTCCACGCAAGTGAGCAGAATTATTGATTGGCTTCTGGAAAGAGGAGCCAAACATTTTCAACGCTTTCAAAATTGGCCAAAGTAAAATACACGGTTGCCAAGGTGTTAGTGTTGTAAACTGGTCATCTCCAAATTTACTTTGGAAACGTCATGGATTGGGATTTTAGGCGTATTTTACAGGTAAATTAAGAGGTTAAGGTGGAGCTTGAAGGGGAAAAATGAAACTCTTTTGCTTGGTCACATTCAAATCTGGGGCAGCACGGCGGCGCAGTTGTTAGCGCATGTGCGGCACAGTTCATGTCATGGGAACCTCCTGTGTGGGTTCAAATCCAGTTCCAGACTTCCTGTGCGGAGTTTGTATGTTCTCCCCGTGCTTGCGTGGGTTTCCTCCGGGCACTACGGTTTCCTCCCACTTTCCGAAAACATGCATTTAAGGTGGATTGGCCGGTCCAAATTGTCCCTAGGTGTGAATGAGCGAGTGAGTTGTCTGTCCCCGTGTGCGCTGTGATTGGCTGGCAACCAGTTCAGGGTGTCCCCTACCCACTGCCCGATGATTGCTGGGATGGGCTCCAGCACCCCCGCGACCCTACTGAAGATAAGCGGTGCAGCTGATGAGATGAGATATTCAAATCTGTTTATAGAACAAATACACCAAATAAATTGACTGTGTCATTTCTAAACCAATAACTGTATGCATTACAGCATTCAAAACGCTTCCAAAACTTGGTTTATTCAATTTCTAACAATTAATTGCAAGTCATGCTAATCTCTACCGGCATCAATGTAGACGTGAACTGGTCCGACAAGCTCCATTAGGAAATGCCAACCGCACAGACAAAGCACAAGGCAGCTGACGAGATGGTTGGCAGTTCATCGACAAACCTTAGAACTGGTCGGAATAAAAGTAAAATCGAAAGATAATACGTCAGTGTTTTTAGAATCAGACAGACATTGTTAATCCACAAACAAACAAGCACTACCGAGGCCCAATACTTTTTTTGTTTTGTTGTTTTATGTTGCACCACAGGGGCTGATTGCGGCCCCCAGGAAGAATTGCAGGATATCCCTTTTTTTTCTTAAAGAAAACCTGTTTTCCTTCTTTGTGTCTTTTTTGTGTAAGGTTTGGTAGGAATAGAAAAAATGGTGCTTTTTGCTCACTTTGATTCTTCAAAGTTTGTCGTCTTACTTGGACTCATTTTTGGTCCCACTACACATTATAGTAACATTTAGTATTTTTAGCAGCACTTTTTATGTGGAAGACCCCATATGGCCCTACCTCACTCAGACCCGAGCTTCATCGGCCTCAAACTAAACTCAGGCACGTGGATTACATGTGTATTGTGGAGCAGTGTTGGGAAAAATGTTGTTATAAAAATACACTGTAAAGTAATGCCGGTCAAAAGCTCTGCATAACTTTGGCTGCAGAACGCCCAAGGTGACATGTCCCCACAAACCTGACGCGGTTTTCCTCTTTCATCTGAGTTGTTTA
The DNA here is from genome assembly GCF_059441175.1 of Urocampus carinirostris. Classification (NCBI taxonomy): domain Eukaryota; kingdom Metazoa; phylum Chordata; class Actinopteri; order Syngnathiformes; family Syngnathidae; genus Urocampus; species Urocampus carinirostris. Next base: position 45,199,874 of record NC_142356.1, on the reverse strand, counting down.
TGTCATGTCTTTTCGGATCATGTTACCATTCAAAATAGCGAGAACCATATACCGTAAATTCCGGACTATGAGGCGCACGTGATTATAAGCCGCACCCACCGCAATTCGGGAGGAAAACCGACTTTGTACATACACAAGCTGCACCGGTATATTAGCCGCATGCGTCCACATTAAATAATGGATTTATTTTGATTGAACAATTTTATTGACGGGGGGATTTTGTATAAGTTTATTATTCAATAACCTTGAGCAATTATCCATTATCTATTATCAGTCAATTCATGATACATTTCAAAGCCAATAGGCCGTGACACTTGCTCCCAGCCAAAGCACCAAGAATCTATGAGAGTAATTGCACCGTTCCTGGAGGTACTGCAATTTTGGACCGATATTTGGAGTAAACAGAGCAAGCTACTTATCATTTGATGCAGACCTGCAGAGTTGGGGTACCCAATGAAAATAATCCAAGGAAAAAAGTGTATATTTCCAAAGGTAAGGGTGGGAAAAATATATATCCACTATTGTCTCCCGCGTTCACAAACACTCACCCTTACCCGTCCCCAGTTCCCATCAGCCCGCGTTTGCTCCATCCCTTCTTTCTTATTCGCCCGTGAAAATCAGCATGTGTCTCAAATAAATACAAATAAATACATTACAAAAATATACAGTTGCAAATACATATTATACATGGTTACACATATTTACAAAGAAAGACGGTACACCGAGAGAGTTCTCAAAGCTTAAATAATAATAATATACCTTTCATCCCAAACTGTGCCTTTGAAAGGTACCAACACGCTACTATGAATACGCTCGCAACGCATCAAACATATCTGTTAAATAAGCATACCGTAATTGTTAAATTCACGGTATACTGTCCTCATCTCCCTCCCTACAACTGTCGCTAAAAGAGGTGTCTTCTCGCTACCTGAAAGAACCTAGGTTGTATAGACACTTTTTGCATAAACTAAGAAGTTGAAGTCCTCGACGCATGTGTTCCACCGGCCTAAATCATAAGCGGCCGCTAGAAAAATTACATAAATTGGCCGTTTCACTGGATAAGCCGCAGGGCTGAACATTTGGGAAAAAAGTAGCGGCTTATAGTCCGGAATTCACGGTAGTTGGATAGTAAATACGTTTATAGTATTTCCAAATGCGTCAAAGAAGAAAGTGAATAAGGGCTTATTTGCGGAAAATGTAAGTCCTATATTTGATAGGACCTGACTTGTGTCGCTCGCGAACGAGGAGTCTCTATGAAAGAAGTGAACGAAGGGAGCCAGCCTCCAAACAGTTAACATCTGGTTTCCTTTGTGAGGCCTTTTTCTCTTATGATTGGTCATACATGTATTTTGAGGATTCTGTGTTGTTTTTTTAAATTTGTTGAGCATAAAAGAAGCTTAAAATGGTTTTGTATTTAATCTTTTTTTGTAAAATAATAAAAATATTATTTTTTTTCCTGTGTTTTTCAGTGTGAATGTGTTTATATAAAAATGTCAAGTTTGTTCTTTTTTTCCTCTTGTTGTACATTTTTCTTTTGTTTCTTTTTTCCCATTTATTCCCTATTTAATCTATTGAACTCACATTATGGCAGACTGGGGTGGTGGTTCCCGTCTTTAAGAAGGGGGACCGGAGAGTGTGTTCCAACTACAGGGGAATCACACTTCTCAGCCTCCCTGGTAAGGTCTATTCAGGGGTACTGGAGAGGAGGGTCCGCCAGGAAGTCGAATCTCGGATTCAGGAGGAACAGTGTGGTTTTCGTCCTGGCCGTGGAACACTGGACCAGCTCTATACACTCTTCAGGGTCTTTGAGGGTGCATGGGAGTTTGCCTGTCCGGTCTACATGTGTTTTGTGGACTTGGAGAAGGCATTTGACCGTGTTCCTCGTAAGGCCCTGTGGGGGGTGCTTCGGGAGTATGGGGTACCGCACAGTCTTATCCGGGCTGTGCGGTCCCTGTATGCCCGGTGCCAGAGTCTGGTCCGCATTGCCGGCAATAAGTCGGATTCGTTCCCGGTGAGGGTTGGGCTCCGCCAGGGCTGCCCTTTGTCACCGATTCTGTTCATAACTTTTATGGACAGAATTTCTAGGCGCAGCCTTGGCGGGGATGGAGTCCGGTTTGGGGGCCTCAGCATTGCGTCACTGCTTTTTGCAGATGACGTGGTGCTGTTGGCTTCCTCAGCCCGTGATCTTCAGCTCTCGCTGGAGCGATTCGCAACCGAGTGTGAAGCGGCCGGGATGGGGATCAGCACCTCCAAGTCCGAGGCCATGGTTCTCAGTCGGAAAAGGGTGGTATGCTCCCTCCGTGTCGGGGAGGAGGTCTTGCCCCAAGTGGAGGAGTTCAAGTATCTTGGGGTCTTGTTCACGAGTGAGGGTAGGATGGAACGGGAGATCGACAGACGGGTCGGTGCAGCGTCTGCCGTCATTCGGACCCTGTACCGGTCTGTCGTGGTGAAGAGGGAGCTGAACCGAAAGGCAAAGCTCTCGATCTACCGGTCGATCTACGTTCCTACCCTCACCTATGGTCATGAACTTTGGGTCATGACCGAAAGAACTCGATCCCGGATACAAGCGGCCGAAATGAGTTTCCTCCGCAGGGTGGCTGGGTTCTCCCTTAGAGATAGGGTGAGAAGCTCAGTCATCCGGGAGGGACTCGGAGTAGAGCCACTGCTCCTCCGCGTTGAGAGGAGCCAGTTGAGGTGGCTCGGGCATCTAATAAGGATGCCTCCTGGACGCCTCCCTCGGGAGGTGTTCCGGGCATGTCCCACCGGCAGGAGGCCCCGGGGGCGGCCCAGGACACGTTGGAGAGACTATGTCTCTCGGCTGGCTTGGGAACGCCTCGGGGTCCCGTCGGATGAGCTGGAGGAAGTGGCTGGGGATAGGGACGTCTGGGCTTCCCTTTTAACGCTGCTGCCCCCGCGACCCGACCTCGGATAAGCGGAAGACAATGGATGGATGGATGGATGAACTCACATTATATTGTTAACTGCCTGTTGTTACTTTTTTATGTTGTTTACTGTTTACATTTGTTGCACTTTAAGTGTAGAATATATTTTTGCTAGGGATGTGCAATAAATAATACAAGGTTCTAAAAACACAACTACCGGGCTGTTCTTCTCTATTTAACTCATACGGCTCAGAAAATGTCCAATTCTTTGACATAGAACAACTTCTTTTTAAAATAACGGACATAGTTAGTAATTAGTTACTTTAGAAATGTGGTAAAGCTGAGTTACCGGTAGAACTGTCTGGTGTCGCAGCGGACAATAGTAGATATATATTTTTCCCACCCATATAGATTAAATTAGTTACCAACTTTGTTATGTTTTGGAAGAAGTAGTGCGCTGCCACGAGCGGCTGCCTTTTCCAGCAGCTGCCCAACTGTTTTATTGTCTGCTCCTATCTTCGGTGTTTTTTCTTCCCGTTTTGACAACTACACTATGGATTACTTCTATCCTATGGACATGGGTTTTAACGCACAAGAAATGCGTGTATTTCAACTCCTTGCCCTGAGGAATTCTCGTGCCGGCGTGATGAAGGGGCCCATGGTGGAAGAAAAGCCGAAGCTAGCGAAGCGGCTAGCGGCGTTATAAGTCTTCGGTACCATCCGTAATCATGGTAAATGCGAACTCACGACCAAATAGGATCATCGAGTGCTTTTTGAAAACATCGAAGCGCACAGGGAGCGCAGTTGCTGTGTTTTGCGGAAACGTGGCTCACGTTTAGCATTCCGGACGCTAACGTGTAGCCACCCGGAGCCACCTGGAGAAATCCGGCTTCAACGTCGCTAAACAGAGACATGAAAGCCGGGGGGAATCGGAGAGGAGGCGGACTTGCTAACACGAGGTGGTGTATCCCTGGATTTTCACAAAGAAAAGATTTCCATCTGCCGCAGGAATGTCGAACTTTTGGACTGGCGTGACGTCATCCACTCCGCTACAAGCACCCTCGGGCATCATGTTAATCTGTTAATAAACAACGGGGTAGACTGCTGGAAGTGTGAATTTCCCTACGGGGATGAATAAAGTATCTATCTATCTATCTATCTAATTACTTTTTTAAAGTAACATGCCAAAAACTGTTCTGGAGTGCCTTGTCTCAAACATGCCTACGACTCAACGTTAGTGCTGCAACGAATCGATAAAATCGATTATTAATAGCGTTGGCAACGGATTTCATCATCGATTCGTTTTGTCGCGTGATTTATGAGCCACTAAGCACGTTAAATCAACGCAAATAAATGCATTGCATTTCTTTGTAAGTTGAGGAATGTATAACCACTTTTGGCAACAGACAGCTTAATACTGTTTTTATAAAAGTATCTTAGACTTTTTGGAAAGAAATATAATAAGGATGAAATATTTAACATAACACAAGGGGAAGCCCTAAAGACCACTAAATGGCACCATGTTGTCTGGTACGAAGGAGGACCAGTGATACACGGCACAGGGTGTGGGGTGCGGACAACTATGGCGCCGACCTAGATGGGAATTTCACGGTGTAAAAGAAATACTAATTTATTGATTTAAGTTTTTTGGGTTGTTTTTTTTTAAAATAAAATTAACATTGATTTGATAGTTCATAGAATAGAATTTACTTTTATTGTCATTCTTTGTAACAATGCACACAGAACGAAATGTCGATACAACTGACATGTACAGTCAAACTGTAGCGAGCCGATGCAGCCGCAGCCAAACAGGGCGCAGCCATTTTAGTCATTAGGTGACCAAACCCCCCAATTCCAACCCTTAATGCTGAGCGCTAAGCAGCGAGGCAATGAGTACCAATGTTGTAAGTATGACTCGTCCGAGGCTTGAACCAGCGACCTCCCAGTCTCAGAGCGGGCGCCCTACCATCTAGGCATGTTTCATGTTTTTTTGCCGAGTATTCAACCCCAAGTATATTTTGTTTTTGTTTTTTCTACTGGATAAAAGGTTTTTTTGGACCACTTGGAGAACCTTTCACATTGTCCTTTTAAGCATATTAAATAGAATTTACATATAAGGAATGTTTAGCATATTCAAAGATCTTACCAAAAAAAAAAAAAATTCATTGACACAATTTTTTTAAAAATGGGTTTACATTTTTTATATTTTCATGTGGACAAGAACTGGGCTACACATAAAATCAATTGAACTGCCTGTGTTTGTTTTGTATGATAGTGCAGTGGTAAGCACATTCGCCTAACACGCGAAAGGTACCCGGTTCGAGACCGGGTGGAAATATATGTTGGCCTGGAAAAGGATGGGTACCACGAGGCTGTACTTGGCCAGGACACTCCACAGGAAAGGGTGCCTCTATGACCCTAGTGGTTAAAGGATCCAACCAACCATGATAAAACATAATACCTTCCCTGGATACAAACCAGGTATTTGCAGGTGTTAGCCCACATTTGCATGAGTTGTTGTTTCTTGTTGAGTTATTTAAAAAAACACTTGGATTTTTCAAAATAGTTTTGTACAATAGAAAAGTCTTTTATTATGTGCATTATTTTTCGAATTGTCCAAAACTTCAATACTTGAATAGAGAAGAATATCAAAACTGTGTTTTTTAAAAGTCCCATTCGACGCTTAATAAAATGGTTGGTTGAAGCCCTACTCAACATAGATGATGAGCCTGAGAAGGTAACACAGATTTATTCGCTAAGGTTAGAAATTTGGATCTCATTTTACTATATTTGAACCTGATTTTTTTTAATTTAACTATCTAGTTATTTTATCTTCCTATACTGTCTCAGTCGGATGCAAAGATTATAATTCACGCGTTTGTTACCTCCCGTCTCGATTACTGTAATGCACTACTCTCCGGTCTTCCGATGACCAGACTCAAAAGTCTTCAGCTGGTACAAAATGCCGCAGCGAGGCTTTTAACTAGGACAAAAAAGTCCGATCACATCACCCCAATTTTGGCTAACCTGCATTGGCTCCCTGTTAGCCTAAGATGTGATTTCAAGGTTATCTTATTAGTATACAAAATCATACATGGACTTTCCCCCTCATATTTTTCAGATCTGATTTCCCCCTATGTTCCAGCCCGAAGCCTTCGTTCTGAGAACGCCGGTTTTCTGGTGATCCCAAGAGCCAAGAAGTGTTCCGCAGGTTCGAGAGCGTTCTCCATCCGGGTACCGGTGTTGTGGAATGCTCTTCCCCCTGAGATCCGATCTGCAACCTCAGTGGAAATGTTCAAATCCAAGCTTAAAACTCACTTCTACTCTATAGCATATGAATAACCTAAACTGCTTATGTGTAATAACCTGTGGAGCCCTTTGAGACTCTTTGTGATTAAGGGCTATACAAATAAAAATGACTTGACTTGACTAGAAAAATGAAATTCAATACTTAAAATGAGCAACAGTTACGACTAGGAACCAATGAAGAATTATTTGTTTACTATGTTTAAACTTGCTTTTTTAGGTTTTACCATACATACATTTGTCTTTGTTCTTTTCCCCTGGAAAAATAACATGAACTTAAAATGACCCAAAACTATATGCCGATGCAACAAAAAACGTTTTTACTTGTTCCAACTTTTTTTTAGCAAAATAACTTAATAATGATCAATATCAGCAAATTAGATACAAAAAATAGAGCCCCCCGAGTTACGTACGAGTTGACATAAAACTGCAAAGGTAACAAATAATAAGAATAAAACATTTAAAGACCAGGACTATAAAAAGTAAGAAAAACAAAGCGACATCCTTGTGAGATTTCACGCTTCCTTTAATACCCAGAGGAGCAGCCCTGAACGCATCACCGTCACTTGGTTACACCCGTACCTCAGGAAGATTTTAACTTAATTGTGTTCGAATCATACCGATTTGGAACCACTTTAAACGTTTATACATCCCCCAAACCGTTTAAATGACGCCACTTGTGTTTTGAAACCACTGATGGGTAGTGAAACTAGGCGAACCCGCCCGGCACCTATGGGCAATTTGCTTCGTTTCGGGCCCTTACCTAGTTGTTGTTCCGTAATGGAGGAAGACACCTCTTTTGGTTCCGTTCCCTTGCTTAAAAGATTGACTTGCGGGTCCAAAAATGGTGGGAAAGTGATAACGGAATACAGTGCATGTATGTCGTAGAACAGCAGTCCGGGTTCGAGGCGATAACGTCCAAATGCCTCTGGATCTGGTGGTGGAACGACTAGGGGAGGAAGGCGGGACTAGCTGCGTCCCAGGGAGGGATTGAAACGCGGGGAGTGGCTCAACATGGCCCGCTTGATGAAACTGAACAAAAGCCAGGTGGGTCGAGCCTCTTGGTTTCTGTTACAGGTAATTCCGTTTCTGTTGATAGTGTCAACATTGAGAGATGTTGAATGTTGAAAAGACGTTAAAATGACATCAGGGACGATTTTAAGTTCAGAGCTTTGGGGGTGCTAAGCACCCAGAGCAGGTGTGCGCAAACCACAGCCCGTGGGCCATCTGGTCCGGCAGGCTTTTTTATCCACCAAACCAAAATGATCATACATGCTATATAAAATTTGGGTCCCTATAGTAAAAATACTCCTACATAAATACTACAAAACTAAATACTTGCTTAAAAACTGGGACCTACTATACTGGGACCTAATATATTCTTCTGCTTTCTTTGATAAAAAAAAAATACTATCTAGTAGTACTAGAATGGTTGGCTAGTTGGATCACTTAACCACTAGGATCCTTACAGAGTTGGTTCCTGTGTTGTGTCTTGGGCAAGTACAACCTGATGGCGCCCATTCCTCTCCATGCCAATATGTTGGGCTCGAACTGGGGACTTTTTGCATTTAGGCAAATATGCTAACCAATGCACTACGGAAATATCATTACAGAAATACTACTACAATACTTCCACCAAAGTATTACAACCCCAAAACAACCAAAATAATACTTCAACAATGTGACTGCAGAAATTCTACAAAAATACCAAAAAGAAATAGAACTACTGTAATACAACAAAACTAAATATCGAAAGTGGTGCTAGGAATCAACGTGACAAAAAACATTTCAAAGCAGTGGAGTATTTCCGATACGGCGTTGTGTTTTACTTTGTTCTCTTTCCTTTTTTTTTAATCTAATGTATTTCGTCACATTTAAGCCTATTCTGTCTTTTGTTAAGGAAAATAGAGTTTTAAAAAATGCTATCATTTTTTGGGGTGCTGGTTCGGCCCATGGTTAGGGTCCTGTCCAAAAGACGTCTAAATAAGTTAAACGTGTGGAAATAATGGCTCAGATGACCAGTTACCTTTTACAGAAGCTTAGTTCACACATGAGTGTTTTTTTCTTGGTTTGCACACGCTTTAAATATATTGCTAGTGTTGGTGGAATCAATTATAATGATACTGTAACCACAATAGTGGGTGTAACCAGCTTGATTTTGCGGGTGCTCAAGCACCCTCAAATTCAACCCATGCACCCACCAAAATTATAGCATTTTTAAAACTGTTCTTAATTCAGTATGGTGAAAAACGCTAGATTAAAAAAAAAAAAAAAAAAGGAAAACGAAGCAAACATTAGAACAAAGCAGCGTCGGAAAGAACCACTGCAATGTAGTATTTTTACAGTAGTATTTTTGTAATATGGTTTATGGATCCCTTAACCGCATTGGTCGCCTGGGCACCAATGAGGACAGAACTCTGGACAGCCTTCTCCACTGTTGACTGTCTTTCGCCTGTTCTTGTGTTGTGGCACAGTTGGCATTAGTCCGTTGCTTAATGTTCTTGGCCCAGTTCTTTTTCGATCTTTCTCTTCTCAAGCCCCCTTGGACTGTGCCCTGGGGAATTATCTGGGTCTGTCCTGTTGATTTGTGACATGAACATACCACTGAAATTTCCGTCTGTGCACAGTTGACAACAGTTCATCGTAGGGTCCAATTGTCACGACCAGAACAGGCCGTAACGTTTCACACGATGCTTTATTGGGGAATGGAGGAGGTCAGGCACGGGGAAAAACAACAGTGATCCGGTGCTTGCTGGGCAGGAAGAGCAAGAAGCCCTCGCGAATGAAGCGTGGTCTGAGAGCAGAAGCAAGTCGGGCAGGGATGGGAGAACGGAGCGTGGTCGGCGATCAGAAGCTAGTTAGTTATATTTTTGTAGTATTACTGTAGTTTTATTTTTGTAGTATATGTTCAGTTGTTATTTTGTCATATTTCCATAGTTGAATTTTTGTTTTATATCTTTAGTGTTTTTGTAATGTTAATTTTATTGTATTTTGTGGCATTTTTGTAGTATTTCCATAGTCAGATTTTTTTTGGTAGTACTTTTGTAGTATTTTTAAAGTATTGCAGATTTTTATTTTGTAGTATTTCTACTGTATTTTTTGGTGGTATTTCCATAGTACAATTTTTGTAGTATATATGTGTACATTTTTACAGTTGTAATATTTATGTAGCTGTATTGTTGTATTATAGTGTTACTGTAGTGGTATTTTGTAGTATTTCTGGAATAATATTTTTCTATCATAGTATTACTGCAGTAATATTTTTATAATATTTATAGTATTTTACTTTTTATGAGAATATAGACAAAATAATATGTTAGGTCCCTGTTTTTAAACACTAAATTTTATATTTAGTTTGACTAGGTGGAATATTTGTTGGCCTGGAAGGGGATGGGCATCACCGGGCTGTACTTGCCCAAGACATTCCACAGAAAATAGTGCCCCTACAACCTGCGTGGTTAAGGGATGTGGCATGACATATTTCACTGACAGGGGGCATCATACAGACACTTATTTATCAACAGTCAAGGGGTTTTAATAAACAAGTTAAATGAAAATGTTATTTTGAGTGTGTGAATTGATATCACATTATGCAATTTACAAAGGACAAATCTGGTGTAAATCAACCAATAGTTTTGATGTCATACAGTGAATTTGATACATGAACCAGCATGGGACAGCAGCAAACAATAATATAATGGGTTACAGAAACTTAGTTTTAATTTTTATGCCCCTTTCAGCTGCAGGTTTAATATTTGGCTTGGGATTTTTCAAAAGTTCTGTTTTTTTTCCTACAGGCAGCACTCAGTCTCCTCAACCAAGTTTATCGATATAGGTTGATTCGGACCGAATTTCCTCTTTTAATGGTACTGGAGTAATTGAAAAACATGGCTTTGAAAGTGCTTGAATTGGGCCATGAAAAAGCTGTGTGAACCCTGATATTTTCTTGACATTTGAAGTTCTCCATCTCTTTTACCTAGGTGTTGTAAGTGGCCAAGTTGGTATACCCGACCCGCCTCAAAGTTGGTTGAAAACACTTCAGAAAGACACCAAGGTTCTGTCCAAAAGTCATCTTTATAATTGAAATTAGTAACATTTTTACTAAGTCCCAACTATTTTTCAGGTTTCACTATATTTTTATTCTGTGTAAGAATGACAAACACCTAAAGGGGCAATATTTCCGACAATATTTGGAGCTTTGTATTGGTAAGGAAAACTTTCATTCAGTATAATTTTACACTGATAGGAATAGGAGGCTGAAATACATGAACTGTCATACCAATGTTAATTTTTTAAAAGGGAAATTTGTATTTTTTTACATAGTGGAATCCCTACCTAGAAGTCGCCGCCATGTTTGTCTCGCATCTTTCTGCTACCCTGTGCTCTGTGGCACTGGTTCCATACGCATTAGACAGAACTGTGACATCTAGTGTTCCAAAACTACAAACTGGGCTTCAAAATGACCAAAAACTATATGCAAGAGCAACAAAAATGAAAGATAAGAGGGCGCAAGTCCATGCAAACATTTGTATGATAGTAAGAGAACCTTAAAGTCACATCTTAAGTGGACTGGGAGCCAGTGCAAGTTAGCTTATATAATAGTAATATGGTCAAAGTTTTTTGTCTTAGTCAAAAGTTTCGCTGCCGCATGTTGAACCAGCTGCAAACTTTTGATCCTGGACATAGGGAGACCAGAAAGCAATACATTACAGTAATCAAGCAGAGAAGTTATAAACGCATGAATTATAATTTCCGCATCTGATTGAGACAGCATCGGGTGAGTCTTCGCAATATTGCGGAGGTGGAAGAAAGCTATTCAAGTAATGTTTTTCACATGTAACAGAAATGACGGATTGGGATCAAATATAACACCTAGCTTTTTGACCGAGTCACAATTGGTGATAACACATTTGTCGAGGTCCAGGGCAGTGTTTGAGAACAAATTACGACAATGAGCTGGACCAACAACAACATTTTATTTTTTTCTGGGTTAAGGCACACAAAATTAAGTGACATCCATCTATGTATCTCAGTAAGGTAGGCCTCCAGTTTTCTACAACTTAACTGACAAGATTTTGGTCCAACACATTTTTCATGCCCCACCTACATATAAAAAAAAGATTAAAAGACGTTTAAAGAGTTTGGAAATAAGGACTGGGCGTTGGATGAACAGCTCATTCACAGCCAACAGATTTCCTTCCTACAGAAAAAGACTTTAGGCTCTTTGGGTTTCTGTTTGTTTTACACAGACACTAAGCCTTGAGAGTCAAAACACACAAAGAACCTTGCCTGTTGACATCGTATACACGAAGGAGATAAAGAATGTTTCGTAATTTGGAGGGATAGAATAGAAGAATAGAATTTACCTTCATTATCATTGTTACAAAATGGGTAAACAGCAACCACAATGACCACAGTTAGCTTTCTCAGGAGATAGAAGGGTCAACACGATACTGCTAGAAACTCTATATCAAGTGAGCAGTGTGTGTCAATGATTCGGCTGTTATTGTAGCGCATAGTCCCCCACCCCTGTTTTTACCTGAGTCTCCGTCTCGTTCGTGCCAGTGAAGCGTGCGTCCTGCTAGTTGGACTGCGGCGTCGGGGAAGCCAAGACTCTGTGATGACAAAAATAGTTTTTGTGTCCCAACCTAGTCCCTATTGTCGAGTGGTGTCTACAATTGAAAATACTACGAGAGAAATGCTACAAAGATACGACAAAACACCACTACAGTTTTGCAAAAATACTACTATAGAATCATTGCAATAAAAATACTCCAAAAATACAACTGCAGTAATATTACAAAATACTACAGATATACTACACCATATTACAGAAAGAAGACAATACCACTACTGCAGAAATAAAGTAATGGAATGCTACAAAAATACTAAAATATATGAATACATTAACACTCCAAAACTAAATATTAAATTTACTGCTCAAAACGGGGACCTTGTATGTTATTTTGAAACCAATTTGTTAAAACTAAACTATTTAAAAACAAATATAAAAAATATAACATGAAAATGTCTACATGTACTTTTGTTTTAACATTTTATAGGTCTACAGAATCGACCCCTTGGCAACATTTTTTTAACCAAATGCGGCCCTTGACTTCAAATCAATGCCCACCCTTAGTCTACGGTTCAGATTTTGACATGTACAATTTGTGGGATTCCAGACGCTCCCCTACTTATGACTATTCGACTTACGAAAAACTGTAGATATGAAAACAAATTCCGGGAAGTCGAAAAATATCCGGACATTGCTGTAAGTTAAATTTTGCATTGTCAAGTCAAGTCAAGTCATTTTTATTTGTATAGCCCTTAATCACAATTAGTCTCTAAGGGCTTCACAAGTTATTACATATAAGATTAGGTTACTCGTATGCTATAGAGTAGAAGTGAGTTTTAAGCCTAGATTTAAACATTTCCACCGAGGTTGCAGATCGGATCTCAGGGGGAAGAGCATTCCACAACACCGGTGCCCGGATGGAGAATGCTCTCGAACCAGCGGAACACTTAGTGTGCACCTTTTTCCGAGTACAGACGCTGCCCTACTTACGAATGAGATATAAGTATGTTTAAGGCTTGTATACGTAACCTGTATTGTTCATATAGCAATGGAGCAACTAACGAATAAATTCAACTAACGAACGATCGTCCGCAACCAAACTCGTTCATAGGTCGTTCGAAGGTCGGGCAGCGTCTGTATATGGTTTATATAAGTATGCTTAAGGCTTGTATAGGTAACCTGTATTGTTTTTTACTAGAAAATAAACATTTCATAAAATAATATGCCCTATAAAGATAAATAAAGTTGAGTTTAACTTACTTTTGGAAGATGTGCTTCAAGAGGTCCTGCCTCTACATGCCCACGCTTTCTTGTGTAAATATTGTGTAAATTATCTTTTATCTTTTTCTTTTTTTATTCTCTCAGTAAAATGTGAAACTGGAGTGCAACGTCCAATTTCGTTGTCACAATATGTTCAACCCATGTTGTAACAATGACAATAAAGGTATATTCTATTCTATTCTATTCTGAAAAAATATTAGCAATACCGTATTTACTATTATATTGTATATTCTGTATTGTCATTTTATTTAAACTATCTTTGTTAGGCAGGCCAGGTGAAAAGGCCTGGCATATGACCCTTGGGCTGCAGTATGCCCACCTCTGCTGTAGCCCCACCCCAACCGTTATCCCCGTTTGCCCTATGAACAAGCCAACAAAAGAGAATGTTGTGTAACACTGCTCTCTTTGACATATAGTGACTCACAGCCAATCAATGCCCTGTTGTCGCCGAATAAATTTAAATGTCAGATAAAAAGCTCATGTATGTATATATAAATGTAAAAATGTCAATACAACCGTTATGACTTAGATTAAATTGAAACAAAGCAACTTGACTACATTTTTTACACTACTTCTAAATTGCAAACATGCTTTCCTATAAAGGACACAGGCATGTCGGGGCGTGATAGCAGAGCTGCCGATCTAACATTTTGTTGCTGCTACACTGGCTTCGCCCTCGGTCGCCTATCCAATTCAAAAGCGCAGGGTGGGTGGCGAGGAGACAGGAGGAGGGGAGGGGACGGGGGATGTTGGAGCAAGGGAGTGTGTCTCAGCTCAGTGTCCCAGGAATTTTCTTACCCCTCCAGAATGTTCAGCGCACAGTCAAAAGGCTGTGTTATTTAAACTGACAACTCAACCGTCCATCTTGTCACCATTGTTCCTTAAATTTAGCAGGGTAGGGTTGTTCAAATGGAATGTGGTGGGTGTGGTGTTGATGGATGCATAAAGAGATATAAAATTTAGTGCTTCAAAACAGGGGACCTAGTATATCATTTTTCTTCATTCTGATGCGAAGAAAAACAACATAAATCCAACAAAAATACCACTGTAAATGATGATACAAAAATACTATTACAAAAATATGACAACAGAAACACGACAAAAATAATAGTAAAAATATTAAAGAAATGCTGTATGTCTTTTTTCCCTCAAAGAACTAAAAATAGTGTGTCTTTTTGTCTCATCTCATCTCACTAGCTGTACCGCTTATCCTTATTGGGGTCGCGGGGGGGGGGGGGGGGGGGGGGGGGGGGGGGGGCTGGAGCCCATCCCAGCCATCTCCGGGCAGTGGGCAGGGGACACCCTGAACTGCAGGGCACACGGGGACAGACAACTCACTCGCTCATTCACACCTAGGGACAATTTGGACGGGCAAATTCACCTGAAATGCATGTCTTTGGAATGTGGGAGGAAAAAGGAGTGCCCGGAGGTAACCCACGCAAGTACAGGGAGAACATACAAACTCCGCACATGAAGGCCGGTAGCTGGATTTGAACCCACGCAGGAGGTTCCCATGACCTCAGTACTGTGCCCCACACGCGCTAACCAATGCCGTGCTGCCCTGTGTCTTTTTGTATTCAATAGTAATAATAATAATAATGATCAATCGGTCCGGAATGCATTCCGAATAACATTTATTCTGTTTTACCTTTATTTTGTAACTTTGTAATAAATGTCCTGAACTGCATTGCTTCTCTCCAGCTCTATTTTTTCAAAGTCCGAATACTCGGTCTAGTCCCAGAAAAGAACACGCAGCAAGACATCAGAATGTCCTTCGCCTTCAGCATTCTATGTAGAAAAGCCAAATGGCTTGGCTGGGGTGCTTCTAGTGATAATCGGTCAACTTCTATTCAAAACACATAAAACCATTTTATTTTATTTCTGGCATACAATTACTGTAGGTGAAGTGGTCTATGACTCTTCTGATGAATATGAAATTGTATATTAAGAAGGAATTTGCTGGAAAGATTGCAAGAAGGCTCATTTCCATCCACTCTCACTCATGGTCTATTCTCACTGCACCTTCTCCTTGATGCTATTCTATTTTACGCTTCTTTCCTGCCCCACCCTCCCACAAATCAGGTGCGCTACCGAAGCTCCCTACATGAATACTTAAAAACATTGAGACACCCAATCTACACCAAGAGGATAGCACTCTCCTATGAGAGCTAAATAAAGCAGGGGTAGGCTGATATTTTGAGTGGAGTGCCGTATTGAATTACAAAATACATTGGCGGAGCAGCCGGTGTTGTGCCGAGAAATGCATCCCTGCCGAGAATTGCATGCCCTGTCGCGGGAGCGCGCACACGTCACTCCTGAAATGCATCCCTGCCGAGAATTGCATCCCTTGTCGCGGGAGCGCGCACACGTCACTCCCGCTACTACAACCACTTTTACCTCGTTTTATCTCACTTTTATATCACTTTTCGGGAATGTAATGGTGAGCATATATCCAAGACCACTTCGTCTTGCATTTGTTGGGAATGTAATACAACTTAAACCATTCTGTCTTGTATTTGTTGTGAATGTAATGGCGAACATTTAAAGACCACTTCATCTTGCATTTTTTGGGAATGTAATACAACTTAAACCATTCCGTCTTGTATTTGTTGTGAATGTAATCGAACGGTAATGCACACCGTATATAAACCACTTTTGAGCAGGTAACGTGTTTATTTGGCCTTTTTCGACTCAAATCGCTCGTATTTAAACTGTTATGCACTCTACCATAAAGCTTGTTATGCTGAAACGAACTGTCAAATCATCAACAGATAAACGGGAGACGAACGTGTTTGATTTCTTCTCATCGTCAAACGAAGACGTAACACGTCGATAATTGTATTTTGTATTTGACTTGAATAAACAGATCATCGTGTGCCTAATATTGTCACAGCAACGGTGTCATTTTTTTTCTAGTACAAATGATCCAACGTCAACCCAAAAAATGTAAATAATGCTGGTGGGAGGGACCAGCCTGGGTGCAACAGCCTGGCTGCCGAGAAATGCACCCCCCATCTATCTCTAGCTATGAAGGTCACAGGTCCATGAAATTAACCCTGATTATGAGGGGTGGCCCCATATCCTCACAGTGAAAAGAACACCTCGCTGGATGCTACTGAACCTGTTTTAAGAGGGGGTGCATTTTTGCCTGCCGAGAAATGCACCACCCATCTATCTCTGGCTATGAAGGTCGCAGGTCCATAGAATTTACCCTGGTTACTAGTTGTGGGCCCATATCCTCACAGTGAAAAGCACACCTCGCTGCATGCAACTTAACCTGTTTTAAGAGGGGGTGCATTTTTGGTCACATAAAACCCCTCAAGCAAGAAATAAAATGTTGATTAATCAGGGAAGAATCATGTATATCTTTCATAACCAAATGGTTCAATCATTTTTACTTAAATTATTTTATGAAATTAAAAGGGACATTTTATATGAGAAAAAAATATGTGATCGTCTTCATTAAAAGACCGCAAATAGGTAAAGAAGAAATAAGCAGTGTGAGAATAGTAATGTTTATTTGAAGGAATAAACTATCTAAACACTTTTCTGAAGGAACCAAAACATAAATACTTTGTCTGACGAAAAGAAAGAGGAGGAATTTAAGCCATTAGTGTATTACACATTAACAAATAATGTAGGCTATATTTTGATACTGCAATCAATGTACAGTAATTAGTGATATATTTATGAAAAATAAAAGGCTGTCTGAATTTTTATAACAACATTTTGAATCTCAAAATTCAAATAATGACACACACAGAAGTTTTACACAATGAGGACAACCTCAAAGTCATGAACAGTATTTAAATTAAATGTTGACCTGTGGGCCTGTTGTCATGAGATTTCAGATGTTCGTGACATGTACCTAAATTGGGATTTTATAAGGATGTCCTCTGACCATCAAGATGCGCATGAACAAAAAAAATGCCATATCAAATTGGTTATGTAATAACATGGATCTTGCTATCTTCATGGGTTGTGTATTTACCGTAAAGTCCAGACTATAGAGCGCACCTGATTATAAGCCGCACCCACCACTATTTAAGTGATTTGCCACTTTTGTACTTACACAAGCCGCACCTCTGTACAAGCGCACGCATTATAGCTTGTGACTCAATCACAAGTTTAACCCAGACCAGGCTGTAAGATCCACGATTGTAACTTTTTTTTTGGTTTGAACAAATTTATTGACACTTATAACAGCAAACAAATAATGTGAGGTTTGAACAACCCTTCTCGACAATCTTAACTGCAATCAAGCATATTCACAATTTCGTTATGTAGCATCTTTGTTAGTGTCAATAGATCCGTCCAGTTTGAACAAATTTATTGACACTAAAAACAGCAAACAAACAATGTGAGGTTTGAGAAACCCTTCTCGACAATCTTAACAGCAATCAAGCATATTCACAATTTCGTTATATAACACCTTTGTTAGTGTCAATAGATCCGTCCAGGCCAAAGTCGATTGTTTTTTGGTCTGAACAAATCCACCGACACCAACAGCAGCAAACAAACACGACAATCTCAACAGCAAAAGCATATTCACAATTTTATTTTATCTGACAATATGACGTGACAATATGACGTTTTAACATTTTTTCCTGACATTTTCAACATCAATTGAACAATTTCAGAGTTATTATCTTTTAACAGTAGTTAACCAACGTGTAAAGGGCAGTACTATTGTGCAAGGGCATAGCTCTGCCATACCACCTTCCCTCCCTCCCAAGCAGCACCCTCCAGTCCTCTGTGTGGGTCCTCTCCCTTCTTACTTCTACTTTCCACAACCAGGCCGTTGCTGCCGAGTCCCCCATAGAGTGGGGCGGGGGGGGGGGGGGGGGGTGGATCTTTTAAGGGTTATCGTTCTATCTTCTTTATTCATTATCCATTATCTGTTATCGGCCAGTTCATAATACACTACAAAGCCTAGGAGCCGGGACTCTTACTCTCAGCCAAAACGCCAAGCTAAGGTCCTAGCCTTAAAGCCTTGTTGCGATCATTGCGAATGCACCGTGCCCGGAGGTACTGCAATACCAGGCCGATGTGCTGCGATCATTGCGAATGCACCGTGCCCGGAAGTACTGCAATACCGGGCCGATATGTGGAGGGGACAGAGCAAGCTCTTATTCCATCTACAGATTGCAAAAATCAACTACATGTCGAAGGCCTGCACTGTCACAGGCGTCAGCTGGCGAATGCCGACGGTTAACCGTGAATTTCGCAATTACGGTACAACCTTTTTTAACAGTCCATCGCCTTAACCACTCGGCCACGACGGGGGTTTGGGGTTTTTAAGGGTTATTGTTCTATCTTCGTTATTCATTATCCATTATCCGTTATCGGTCAGTTCATAATACGCTACAAAGCCTAGGAGCTGGGACACTTACTCTCAGCCAAAAGGTCAAGCTAAGGTCCTAGCCCTAAAGCCTTGCTGCGATCATTGCGAATGCACCGTTCCCGGAGGTACTGCAATACCGGGCCGATGCGTGGAGTGGACAGAGCAAGCTCTTTTTCCATCTCCATAGATAGTACACAAATGCCATGGCCACATACCGAGTCTTCTGGAATGCCATGGCCACATACCGAGTCTTCTGGAATTTTTCAGTTGGCTGCGACAACGAGAGTACACAATTTTGGTACCACAATCAGCATCATGAATGCTGAATGATACCCGTAATTAACGTATGATGCAGACTTGTAAAGTCCGGGTCCCTTTGAAAGTAATCCAAGGAAACAAAATGTATATTTCCAAAGTTAAGGGTGGGAAAAATATATATCCACTATTGTCCGCTGCGACAACAGACAGATCTACCGGTAACTCAGCTTCATCCCACTTCCCATCAGCCCACGTTTGCTCCGCCCCTTCTTTTTGATTCGCTCGTAGAACACATAACAGAATAAATCTCTAAAATAAATACATTACAAAAATGTATAGTTGCAAATACATATATACATGGTTGCACATATTTACGAAGAAAGACGGTACACCGAGAGAGTTTTCAAAGCTTTAATAATAATAATATAACTTTCATCCCAAACCATTCCTTTGAACGGTACCAACATGCTAGTAGGATCTCGCTCACAATGCATCAAACGTGTCTGTCAAAATAAAGTATCCCGTAGTTGTGAAGTTCATTAACAAATCATTGTATACCAGAATCGTGGACGCATCAGGTTAGCACTGCTCGTTCTATGCATTTATACTGTCATTGGCGTCGGTTTTAAGAGTATTGTTAATTATTAATTTTACAATTCTAACCATTTTAACATAGTTAGAAGTAAAGCAGCCGAGTCCTGCATTATACCGGCGGGCGGAGACGTAACTGCGTAAGATTCTTGCTCAAAGATGTTGTGGCAATTTCGGAGGGAATGTCAAGGCTGGATTTTACTAACAAGTTTGTTGAAAAGATTCTGAAGTTTAAAAAGGAGGAGGTACATGCTGTCATAAAAATGCCTTCTGGCAAGGGCTTTGATGTAAGTTTTGAAACGGCGGCTCTTTATCAAGAGTTTTGGAATCGCTTTGAGGGAGTGAGGTCCCAGTTTTCTGGATTTACAGCGGAGAAGCTGACTGATAATGCTAACAAGATTGTCATTGTTAGAATGTTTAGTGAAATAATCAGTGCTGATGACGTCTGTTATTGGTTGAGTAGATACTGCTCAGTAAAATGCCAGGCTATGAAGGTGAGGGGTGAGAAAGGCTATTGGACTGGTGCCTGGAGGGTACCCGTCCAACTACGGCAAGATCCTCAGGGCTTTCAGGGACTGAAACAACTCCCGTCGACTATATTCCTGGGGGAAAACCGTGGCTTTATCCACTATCAAGGGCAACCGAAACTCTGTCGCAAATGTGGTGAGCATGGGCATCTGGCTGAGGTATGTGATCGAATTTTTTGTGGAAAGTGCAGAGCAATTGGACATTCCTTTGAGGAATGTATCAATAGCAGAAAATGCAATCTCTGTGGAGAAACGAATCACCTCTATAGAAACTGCCCGAAATCGTTTGCTAACAAATTGAAAGCTAGGAAGGCAGTTAACAAAGACAACAAAGACAATGAAATTATGTCAGACAACATAGATAATGAAGTGAATAAATGTAACAAAGACAATCAAATGAATAAAGATAACAAAGACAATGAAATTAATAAAGTTATGGAAATACAAAATGAAAATGAACAAGAAATGAATGAAGTTATACTGTAGAAATACCCAATGAAGTTGAACAGGAAATGAATAAAGTTATGGAAATACCCAATGAATTTGATCAAGAAATGCACAAAGAAATTGGACAAGACAAACAAATTGAAAAAACAGATGTCCCTACCAAAACCCCTGGAGGAGAGACCAGAGAATCAAATTTGAATCAGGAAGAACCTGGAAATTCTAATTCGATTTCTCATAAAATACCTGAATTTGGACATGACAAACAAATAGAAAAGGCAACTGCCACTCCAAAAATACATATTAATCAGGAAGGGCCTGGAAGAGAGTCCAAATTAGCAAATTTGTTTGCTACGCCATGGCCGGGATTTGGAGAAGACAAACAAATCGAAAAGGCGAACGACTCTCCAAAAACCCATACGGGCACTGGAAAAAGGGGTAAAAGTAAGACAAAATTGGGAGTGGTGAAAACACCGGAAACAAAGAGAAGAGATTTAGAAGAAAGCCGATTGCCGATGAATAAGCCCACAAGGGAACTGTATGAAGTTGAGACGGAGGAAGTCAGGGAGGGAAAAAATCTGACGCTTTGTGGGCAGGGAAGTAAGAGACCCCTTGATAGGTCCTCTGGCTCACCCCCTAACCCAGAAAAAGGGGAAGACCTGGAACCACAGACAGAGAGTCAGAGGATTCCAGAGTTTTCCCCAGTGAGTCTCCAAATGAGGTACTACTCTTAAGTGATGTGTCTGACACAGGTGACACTCTCGATGATCACCAAAGAATGGACTCAGATCCCCCGGTTTTGTCTAACTAGTTTAAATACTTTAACAACAATTATGAACATTACATTCTCTACTATCAATGTGAGAAGTGTGAGATCAAAGTTTAAGGCTCACAGTGTTTTATCGTTCTTAAAAACTATCAGAACAGATGTGTTTTTACTACAGGAATGCTGCATCCCCTTTCTAAAAAATTATAAACAGTGGGAAGAGATTTGGCCATATCCGTCATTATGGAGTGGCTCGAATGAAAACCGTAACGATGGGGTAGCCATTTTAATAAACAACCCTCAACTCATCATAAAGGGGAGTACTGTGATGAGAGACGGACGCGCAATCTTAGCAAGACTTTCTTATATAGGGAATGATTTTAACCTCATTAACATATACGGCCATGCCGACAGACAACTCAGGTACGAACTTTTAGAGGACATCCAGTCGCATATGCTAGGCCATCAACCACTAATCGTGGGAGGAGACTTTAATTGCATCCTAAGTAGGAAGGATAGAAAGAGGACCGATGAGGAGTTTAAAGTAGATAAAACATCAACTTTATTACAAGACATGTGCCGGACATTTAAACTGGTGGACTGTTTCAAATCCATACATCAGGAGAGGAGGGCTTCACCTGGTTCAGTAGTGACAATGCCAGAGCCTCTCGAATAGACTACATATTTACAAGGGGTTTAGCACAGAGTGATGCAAGATTAATTCCTGTTTTTTTTTCGGATCACTTGCTACTGTCCTGCTCTCTCTCATTTCCTTCAGGTATGACTGTTGGGAAGGGTTTGTGGAAGTTAAACTGCTCCCTGCTGGAGGATGAGGCTCTAGCCGCACAATACAGGGAGCTGTACAAAGACTGGCAGACCCTTCAAGACTCGTATGATTCACGAGCACAATGGTGGGAAATGACAAAGAAACGAACACAGACCTTTTTTAAAAATGCAGGGAAGAACAAGAAACTTAAAGAGATGAAACGCATGTCGGGACTACAAAGAAGACTCCAACGCTATTTCATCCTAACAGAAAAGGGGATGGACTTTAATGATGAAATCAAAGAAACCAAACAAGAATTAAACGCTTTGTGGAAATAAAGAGCAAAGGCATCATAATAAGAAGCAGAGAAAGAGAAATAGAAGAAGGGGAAAAATGTACACGCTATTTTAAAAAAAAAATTATGAGCAAAAATGAGGGGCTTTTTAAACTTCAAAATGAAAACGGGCAAATAACAAAGGAAAGTAGTGAAATAACCAGATTGGTCGAAGACTACTACAAAAAATTATTTGAAAAGAAAGAAACACATGAGAATGCAATGGGGCATGTATTAGATTATATTTCAAGATCAGTGCGTCAAGACCCCTTTTTAACATCGGACTTTACCCAAGACCAACTGAATGATTGCATAAAGACTATGAAAAAAGGCAAATCACCCGGGGAGAACGGACTCAACCTCAAATTTTACCGGACTTTTTGGGATATTTTAGCACCAGATCTGATTACTGTTTTTAACGAATTTTCCAGTCGAGACAATATGCCAGACAGTTTCAGAATAGGGATAGTTACTCTATTGCACAAAAAAACGAGACAAAATTGACTTAAAAAACTGGCGACCCATAACGCTTTTAAACGTGGACTGTAAATCTTTCAGCAAGCTTCTAGCAACACGAATGTCTGTAGTCTTGGTAGACTTGGTTGATCCAGACCAAACCTGTGCCATCGTGGGAAGGAAGATCAGCGACAGTCTCATGCTGATCCGTGACACCATTTGTTATGCGAGAGACAGAAACATGCGACTAGCGGTCCTAAACCTAGACTTTTAAAAAGCCTTTGATCGAGTCTCGCACCAATACCTCTTCAGGGTATTGCAAAAATGTGGTTTTCCCCAAAAATACATCAAGTGGGTAGGACTGCTATACCGAGACATCTACAGCAAATTCATGTTTAACGGGAATTTATCAGAAGAAATCAAGATCAAATGCGGTGTACATCAAGGTTGCCCTATGTCTCCCCTTCTCTATGTTCTTTGCATTGAACCTTTGGCACAAATTTTAAGAAAAGATAGATTTGTCGAAGGGATCAATATCCCAGGAAGTGGGGGACAAATTAGAATAGAATAGAATAGAATAGAATATACCTTTATTGTCATTGTTACAAAATGGGTTAACATATTGTGACAACGAAATTGGGCATGACACTCCAGTTTTACACATTCACAGTGAGGTATGAGCCAAGAAGATAAAGGAACAGAGAAGATAAGGTTATAAAACAAGGGGGATAAGGCTATAGTTATCATTGACATGGTATTTACACAAGAAATGTCGGCATGTGGGATGTTACATACAGTGTTGTCGTGATACCGTTGGTATCGTAAGGGTTGTGCAATATTGCATTTGGTGCAAAGTCATCATAGTGCAAAAAATAGTCAGCATATGCATTGGTGCAAACATAGACAACATAGTGCAGAAAAAAGGAAATGGTCAGACATTGTGCAAGGTGAGCAGTAAACGTAGTGCAGTCGACATGTGCAAGAACATAGACATTAGTACCATTATATTCGTATGAGGTAGTGTTGGCACAAGTTTTCAGGTTTTTTGTGCTGTGTCTGTTTTGAGCAGTGAACAAACATAGTGCAGACAGCATGTACGTGAGTACCATTTTACATTCGTGTGAGGTAGTTTTTTGCAACAGTTTTCAGTTTTTTTGTGCGGTGTCTGTTTAGGGTGGTAATGGCTGTGGGGAAGAAGCTGTCTCTGAGTCTGTTTGTTTTTGCTTTGTGTGACCTGTAGCGCTTGCCGGAAGGCAGCAGGTCGAAGAGGTGGTGGCCGGGGTGAGAAAAGTCCATGATGATGTTTTCTGCTCTGCTGAGGTAGCGAGAGCAGGCAATGTCCTCCAGACTGGGCAGAGAGCAGCCGACGATTCTCTGGGCTGTTTTGATGATCCTCTGGAGCTTTTTCCTGTCTGCTGCTGTGCACCCAGCATACCACACCGTGATGCAGTATGTTAGGATGCTCTCCACTGTGGCTTTGTAGAAGGACACCTGCAGCTGCTGTTTTAGGTTATTTTTCCTGAGCAATCTCAGGAAGTGCAGTCGCTGCTGGGCCTTCCCTACCACCGCTCTGGTGTTTGCAGACCAGGAGAGGTCGTCGGATATGTGCACACCCAGAAATTTGAAAGAGTGGACTTACCAAGTGTGTTTTGTACATGGATGATTTTAATATTTTATGTACTGACCGCGCATCTGTTGGAAGAGCCCTTGACTTGACTGACCTGTTTGGGAGGGCGTCTGGGTCAAGGCTAAATAGAGAAAAATCACAAGTGAAGTTTTATGGAATGTGGAAAGAGACAGAAAAGGCAGGACTCCCGCTGACGGTGTTAAAGACAGACCAGAAAATCCTAGGGATAAAATTCAATGCGGATGGAGGAGGCGAGACCAACTGGGATGACGTGACAAGGAAAGTTAAGCAAAGGCTTGTTTTTTGGTCACTAAGAAAACTGACAATAGAGGGGAAGGTCCTAATCATCAAAGCGATCATCCTTTTGTCAATCAGTTTAGTTTTTATGCCCAAAAGAAACGTGCTGTTACAATTGGACCGAGCCACCTTTCGCTCTGTCTGGGGCTCAAAGTGGGAAAGGATAAAAAGAGATACAATGAAAAAGAAAAAGGAAAAAGTGGGGAAAGGAGTGCCTGACCTCCAGCTTTTCCTGGGAAGCAAATATGTCTCTCTCCACTTACAAAACGCTGTGGGCCCACCCAACAACCCGAAAAGTCAAGCGATGACCCGGTTTTGGATGGGCTCATATTTGCGGAAGCTAAAGCTTGTACCAAACAATCGTTTGATTCCAGTTTCATTTAACTTGCCACCAACACATCTTTTTATTCGGGATTTTTTAAAGAAGTTTGATTTGGAAACACAAGAATGTCACACTTTACAAAACCACAGGGCCCTTATTGCTATTGTGCAAGAGCGAGCAACAGTAAGCCCTGTGCGGGGGCTTGCGTTTGGCGAACCTACAACGGTTTGGAGCAACGTGAATCATCCTGCCCTCCCAAACAGACTACGAGACTTGTCATGAATGGTGGCTCATGAAGTTCTCCCAGTCAGAGCCGTAATGCACCACCGAGGAATGTCAGCGACTTCGACGTGCCTTCGACCTGGCTGTGGCGCCCAGGAGTCGGTGAGGCACCTTTTTTGTGAGTGCAGCGCTGCCGAGGTCTTGTGGACAATGGCCGACCAACTAGGAAAGTTCCCGGACTTGCCAGCAGGGGAGGTCCCTGATGCACAGTACGTGCTTTACGGGGTGAGTCGGTCGAGGAGGTCTCGGAACGACTTTGCCGGGGACTGGCTCACTCTCGCCGCCATCAAGGACGCCATCTGGACCTCCAGAAACCTGCTGGTATGGAGGTGCAGGCAGATCCCCCCCGTGGCTGTGCTCCAAATGGCTGCAGATACCATACAATCTGCGAGCGGCGGGCCTAGGACGCAGCCATAAAGAAGACTCGTATGCACCCACCCGGAGGGGGGAACCGGAGCTACACTGTGGGAGTCCCGGCAGCAACGGCCTGGGCTGGGGAACCCAGAAGGGAGAGGATCCACACAGAAGGGAGAGGACCCACACAGAGGACTGGAAGAATGCTGCTTGGGAGGGTGGGATGGCAGAGCTATGCCCTTGCACAACAGTATTGCCTTTTACACGCTGGTTAACTACTGTTAAAAGAAAATAACTCTGAAATTGTTTAATTGATGTTGAAAATGTCAGGAAAAAATGTTAAAACGTCATATCGTCACGACATTATGTTAGATATAAAAAATTGTGAATATGCTTGATGGCTTTTGAGATTGTCGTGTTTGTTTTGCTGCTGTTGGTGTCGGTGGATTTGTTCAGACCGAGGACAATCGACTTTGGCCTGGACGGATCTATTGACACTAACAAAGATGTTATATAATGAAATTGTGAATATGCTTGATTGCTAATAAGATTTTCGAGAAGGGTTGTTCAAACCTCACTTTGTGTTTGCTGTTAAAAACGTCATATTGGAATATAATATTGTGAATGTGCTTAATTGCTGTTGAGATTGTCATGATTGTTTTCTGTTATTAGTGTCAATAAATTTGTTCAAACCCAAAAAAAAAAATTTAAGTGTCCCCGCTCCAAGGCTTTGTAGCGTATTATGAACTGACCGATAACAGATAATGGATAATGAATAACGAAGATAGAACAATAATCCTTAAAAACCCCATATGCATTCGCAATGATCGCAGCAAGGCTTTAGGGCTGGGACCTTAGCTTGGCCTTTTGGCTGAGAGTAAGTGTCCCGGCTCCTAGGCTTTGTAGCGTATTATGAACTGACCGATAACGGATAATGGATAATGAATAACGAAGATAGAACAATAACCCTTAAAAACCCCTCATGATAGATCGTTCTCCACTTTCTTCTCATAACTAATGCCATCAAGGGCGTCCTCCTCATCATCGGAACATACCGTATTTTCCGCACTATATGGCGCACCATGTTATAAGGCGCACCTTCAATGAATGATATATTTTAAAACTTATGCCATACATAAGACGCACCCCATTATAAGGCGCTATAAGTGCATGCTGGTTTAAGATCAGGTAATTGTGCAATTTTGTAATTGTAATCCTGTGCAGTCCTTCGAGACATTTTTGGGATTAAGGGCTATTTACGGTAAATAAATGTGACGACTTGACTACAGTAGAGAATGTAGTTACTTTATGCAACCTCTAGATGTTGCCACGCTCAAGGGAATGTCAACAAACCATTCAAAAAGGTCAAACTTTATTAACAAACAAGCTTTCCACAACTCCATTCACTCCCAAAATAAATAAACAGCCGTTTTATTATTTTCTCTGAGGTAAAGCATTTTCGTGACACATCTTTAACATCTTTGAACAACATCGACATATCATTTTATTTTTTGTCCATTTAGTCAACACGCAAAGAAAAAAACGTCTGATACTGTTATTTTAAATGAAACGTTAGTGCAATCGCAATAAAGTGACACTCGTAATGTGCAAAAACAACGAGTGCAAAGCAATAACATAATAACTGTAAAATGTAAAACGTAAACACACAAAAGAAAAACAAAGATCACTCTATAAGCTCCTCATCGACGAATCCCTCGAATTCTTCTTCTGCTGTGTTCGAATTGACCATATCTCAGTGAATGGGCCATCCAACACGTCCGGTGTTTTTGTGCCAGCGCTGTTTCCTTCATACGTATAGTTATCGTACTGACACTTCTGCTTGCCGCTCTTTGTTGAACAACCCACTGTTCAAGTGTCTCCTCTAACTCTGGCCATCTTGCTTTATTGCCACGGAAACTTTGTTGAGTTTTCCTTACTTGGCGGAGCTTATCTTCATCCTTTCTCCACTTCCGTACCATCGATTCATTTAAGTTTAACTCTCTCGCTGCCGCTCTATTGCCGTGTTGTGCTGCGTGACTGATCGCTTTGAGTTTAAACTCGGCGTTGTACGCGTGTCTCTTAACAGGAGCCATTTTTTATACAAATGCACGTATGAAAGAGAATCTCGCTCGCTCTCTCTCTCTCTCTCTCTCTCGCTCTCTCTCTCTCTCTCTCTCAAACGTGACATTCTGAATAATTCTGCGTTTGTTTAAGGTAAATTGTGCTTTACATCTTCACCAGTCATAACCCTGGATTCAGACAAATACTGTATTTGTTGAATATGAATTAAGCAGTTTAATGGGGTAGCCATTTTGCCACTTAGTAAACAAATACAACACGAGCCCCGGCAACTACCAATCGTTTAATATTTCCCAGTATGCACAGCGCGAAAAATGGAGTCGGCGGCTGTTTCTCGTAGTTGCGAGACCTTGCGAATTTAATATTGAGCCATATATAAGGCGCACTGTGTTATAAGGTGCATGGTCAGCTTTTGAAAAAAAATAAGACTTTTAGGTGCGCCTTATAGTGCGGAAAATACGGCCTTTACTTTACAGACAATGTATGCATAAACTTAGAGGTTGCAGTCTTTCTTGGCGCACATATTCTACTGGTCTTAATCTTACCTTTGATACTCCAACGCCGCTGGTGGCCTGGTGGCCGTTAGAAAAATACATAAATTGTCCGCTTCACTAAATAAGCTGCAGGGCTGAACATTTGGGAAAAATGTAGCGGCTTATAGTCCGGAATTTACGGTAGTTTTAATTCCTAAAATACTAATCAAACTCTTTAGTTTGCAGAGAAGATATCACTATCAAAACCACCATAAATGAAGTCAACAAGTTGAGAATAGATACAGCGACTTATCTACTTCAAGAATCAGGTGAGTGGCTTTTTTTACATCATCCCAAAATGAAACTCTGTAGCTATTATTCCAGGTCACTGTGTATGCTGAATGGTTTAAATCAGTGTGCTAGCTTTCTTACTCTTGACCCACAACCCATAGCCTTGGTGTTTTCTCCAATGTTATGTATTTTCTCGCTGCTGTCGTGCACTTTCCGGACAAATTTTCAACATGTTACCTAGTGTTTTCTATGTTTGTGTACTGTAATTCTAAATGTAATTCACCCTGGTCATCCTGAAAGAGGGATTACCACTTGTGAGGTCCCTTCTCAAGGTTTTTCTTTTTCCTAACGCTTAGGTTATGAGTTGTTCCTTGCCCGCATGTTGGTTTAAGATCAGGTAATTGTGTCATTGTAATCCTGTGCAGTCCTTTGAGACATTTTTGTGATTAAGGGCGTCATAAATAAATGTGACTTGACCAGATTTGACTTGACTGTTATTTGTTGTGTTGTGTCAGCAAAGGTTTGGACCAGGGTGTGGACATTTCATTATTTTGTAGTCATTCTTGACCCTACTTTGGAGTGCTTTGTTGACTACTTCCTGTTATTGTTATATCAGTCGTCACTTTATATTCCAAAAGGAAAAACTTTAGCATACAGCTCTACAGTCTTACATGAAAAATGCTTTGTTGCACATTTCTAACTGAACTTCCCAAAATGTACCTGGAAACTGTCATTTAACATTCCAGGTCATCCAAGACAAGCTTGATAAAGTATATCAGAGGATAGGCTGATTGTATTATGGGTAACTTTATTTAATGACTTAGCTTTAATAATATATATATGTATATATACATGTTTCCCTAATCAATTGTAAAAGGGTTAACATTTGTTACTGTTGTTTATATTACACTACAGGCAGCTGAAAAGTTCCTACATGACACTCAACAATATAAAAATTTATATTTTTTTGAGGAAAAGTTAAACTCTGTGTGGATCTTTACTCTTTGTCTTTTACAGATGATCTCAGCAACGTGTGTCATAGCTGTGGGTCTGAGAGGTCTGCTGACATACAATGGGTAACAACATCACTAAATACAGTCATGTGAATTAATAGCAGGACACTGATAACATGAATGTGGAAATTGAATAGATGAATTGTAGAAATGCTGCGATTGGCTTGGCAACCAGTTCAGGGTGTCCCCTGCCGACTGCCCGGAGATGGCTGGGATGGGCTCCAGCCCCCCCGCGACCCTAATGAGGATAAGCGGTACGGCTAATGAGATGAGATGAGATGAGTTGTAGAAATGACAAATGATGTCAAATTATACCAGCATGTCTATGTGGTCATTAAATCAATCAATCAACCCAACAAACAAGGTCAAACATGACACAGGGTGCAAAAAAACGACTTGCCTATACATGGTAACAGGTTTCACCATGAGTGTGTCCAAAAGCCTCCAGTGGAAGAAGGATACCTATGCCCTGCATGTTCACCGGACATTTCAAATGTTGATGTTTTGTAGACAGTGCCATCTGTTTTTCTGCCTCCGGATATAAGATCTGCAACCTCAGGGTTAAAATAGTTTTGCACTTTTTACATTACATGTACAAATTTAGCATTTTATATTGTAGATGTTTTTTGAATTGTTCTGAAGCCTGCTCATTTGATGTTGATTTTTTTTTTTTGCCTATTTTTCCTGATACTCTTTTTTTTCTCTTTGAGGTCATTATTACATGTTTTACCCTGGAGTGCTATGTCCAATCTCGTTGCATACCATGTTACCCAACGTCTATTCTATTGATGTCTTTGGATATCTACCTTAAAGCGACATCTGATGCTTTTTTTTTTCGTGTTCAAGTTTGTGTTTTGGTTCCTTCAGGAAAGTGTTTATATATATTATTCCTTCAAATAAACATTACTATTCTCATGGTTTTTTTCTCGTATAAAATGTCCCTTTTAATTTCATAAAATAATTTAAGTAAAAATGATTGAACTATTTGGTTATTAAAGATATACATGATTCTTCCCTCATTAATCAACATTTTAATTCTTGCTTGAGGGGTTTTATGTGACCAAAAATGCACCCCCTCTTAAAACAGGTTAAAGTGCATCCAGCAAGATTTGCTTTTCACTGTGAGGATATGGGCCCACCACGAG
Source organism: Urocampus carinirostris (assembly GCF_059441175.1). Lineage (NCBI taxonomy): Eukaryota > Metazoa > Chordata > Actinopteri > Syngnathiformes > Syngnathidae > Urocampus > Urocampus carinirostris. Next base: position 45,169,461 of record NC_142356.1, on the reverse strand, counting down.
TAATCAGGGTAAATTTCATGGACCTGCGACTTTCATAGCCAGAGATAGATGGGGGTGCATTTCTCTGCAGGCAAAAATGCACCCTCTCTTAAAACAGGTTCAGTTGCATCCAGCAAGGTGTGCTTTTGACTGTGAGGATATGGGGCCACCACTAGTAATCAGGGTAAATTTCATGGACCTGTGACCTTCATAGTCAGAGATAGATGGGGGGTGCATTTCTCGGCAGCCAGGCTGTTGCAGCCAGGCTGGTCCCTCCCACCAGCATTATTTACATTTATTGGGTTGACGTTGGATCATTTGTACTAGAAAAAAAAATGACACCGTTGCTGTGACAATATTAGGCACAGGATGATCTGTTTATTCAAGTCAAATACAAAATACAATTATCGACGTGTTACGTTTTTGTTTGACAATGAGAACAAAATCAAACATGTTCGTCTCCCGTTTATCTGTTGATGATTTGACAGTTCGTTTCAGCATAATAAGGTTTATGGTATAGTGCATAACAGTTTAAATATGAGCAATTTGAGTCGAAAAAGGTAAAATAAACACGTTACCTGCTCAAAAGTGGTTTATATACGGTGTGCATTACCGTTCGATTACATTATTAACAAATACAAGACGGAATGGTTTAAGTTGTATTACATTCCCAACAAATGCAAGACGAAGTGGTCTTGGATATATGTTCGCCATCACATTCCCGAAAAGTGATATAAAAGTGAGATAAAACGAGGTAAAAGTGGTTGTAGTAGCAGGAGTGACGTGTGCGCGCTCCCGCATACATATATAATATATATATATATATATATATATATATATATATATATATATATATATATATATATATATATATATATATATATATCCATCCATTATCTGCACCACTTATCCTCAGTAGGGTCGCGGGGGTGCTGGAGCCCATCCCAGCTATCTCCGGGCAGTGGGCAGGGGGACACCCTGAACTGGTAACCAGCCAGTCGCAGGGCACACAGAGACAGACACCTCACTCGCTCTGTCACACCTAGGGACAATTCTCACCGGCAAATTAACCTGACGTGCATGTTTTTGGAATGTGGGAGGAAACCAGAGTGCCCGGAGGGAACCCATGCAAGCACGGGGAGAACATGCAAACTCCTCACAGGAAGGCTGGTAGCTGGATTTGAAGCCATGACCTCAGAACTGTGCTACGCATGCGCTAACCACTACTCCTGTGAGGAGTTTGCATTTTCTCCCCATTTAGTTTTTTTTTTTTTTTTTAAGCATTTTTGAAGGGGCGTTGCTACTTCGTGGTTCCACGTTTGCGGGTTCAGAGCTTTGCAGGTCTAAAAAATAATAACAAAGGAATAAAATAATTTAAAAAAACAATAATAATAAATAAAATGTTTTTTAAGCAATTTGAAAAGGGCGTCGCTATATATATATATATATATATATATATAATATATATATAATACATATATCCATCCATTATCTGCATATATATATATATATATATATATATATATATATATATATATATATATATATATATATATATACATAGGCAGCACGGCGGCGCAGTGGTTAGCGTGTGTGCGGCACAATTCTGAGGTCGTGGGAACCTCCTGCGTGGGTTCAAATCCAGCTTCCGGCCTTACTGTGCGGAGTTTGTATGTTCTCCCCGTGCTTGCGTCGGTTTTCCTCCGGGCACTCCGGTTTCCCTCCCACATTCCAAAGACATGCATATATATATATATATATATATATATATATATATATATAAATGTAAGAAGTCTATCATTCCATAAATTACAATAGCATTGATGTTTTTCACCCTGCCATGAACTTTTAACTTGTTTAAGATTTTTTTATACTAACTAGCTTAAAACTGGAATCCTCGCATGAAACAACAAAATATTTTTTAAGGATTTGGACTTTTCAGTGCACCAACACATAGACCACAGACCACAAGAATAAACTAGAAATTTTTAAAAAAAGAGCTAGTCGAGAAATACATAATTACATCCCTGAAAACACTGGAAACGGTGCTGTGCAAAAACATGTAGGTGGTAATAATAGCTGTGCCCCTCCTGAAACTTATCTAAACTCAGAGTAATTTTGTGAATGAATGGATCGGTAACACAATTATTTGATGTTTATGAGAAAGATGCCTTCAGTTAAAACTATCTTTGAAAATACAAAATCGCTTAGTGCAAGTGTATTATAATCTAATTGCATTGTCACTCACGCATAGATCAACACAGTAAAGAAATGTAATGTAAAGTTTTGGCCACTAGAGAGAACTGTAACATCTGAGAAAAAGAGCTTAGAAGATGCCCACCTTACAATGAATGTTCTCCTGCAATACAATTTATATCTGTGTCAAATAATTCAGGTTCTCCTTTGTGGTCTGTGACAGCACCTGATAATAATGACTTGCGTAGAAAACTTTACATATTTTATGGATGCATGAGGAATTCAATGCTATTAAGGTTTTTGTTAAAAAAAATAAATGTGACAAGTGTACTTTTTATGCAATCTCTGGCAATTGGCATGAGATCAGCTGAAAAATCAGCTATGAATTCCCAGGACTATGTGCAAGCAATGCCATTAATTCAATAATTTCACCTTCAAGGAAAATCTATACACATTTTTCTGTGTGACATTGAGCATTGTCCTGAATGAAGACTGGTAGCAGTTGTAACCCCAGGCCCAATCCTAATTTGAAACCATAACATAAACTTAAAACCCTTATTTGAAGCATAAACCATTTGCTTCCAAGCCTTACTGAACACCTAACCTAAGAAACATTGCAACAATTTCAAGCATACACAAGCACTTCACCTAAAATGTTTCAAACACTGCACTGGTAAGGGTGGATATATTTTCAGAACAGGTCCGCGGGCACTTTACCTGTCCTCAGGGGCCCGTTCGAGACCCTTTTTGTCTGCTTTTCCAATTTTATTCATTTACAGTATAAGGCACACAGGGTTATAAGTCATACTTTTACATTTCTGTCTAATTTGGGATTTTTAGGTGGGCCTATATTGGCCGGAAAATACCGTAATTCGGGAGTTTTAATATGTAATGCGGGGGCCAAACCTGCGGCCTCCGGCATGATAGTTTGAGGCCTATGCCTTATTATGAAGGTTAAAGGGACAGTGTGTATTATTTTCCCATTAGATATATATATATATATATATATATATATATATATATATATATATATATATATATATATATATATATATATATATATATATATATATATATATATGTGTGTGTGTGTGTGTGTGTGTGTGTGTATACAGTGCATTATTACTGTATATATATATATATATATATATATATATATATATATATATATATATATATATATATATATATATATATATATATATATATATATATATATATATATATATATATATATATTTATATATATATAGGGCAGCACGGCGGCGCAGTGGTTAGCGTGTGTGCGGCACAGTTCTGAGGTCTTGGGAACCTCCGGTGTGGGTTCAAATCCAGTTACCGGACTTACTGTGCGGAGTTTGTATGTTCTCCCTGTGCTTGCGTGGGTTTCCTCCGTGCACTCCGGTTTCCTCCCACATTCCAAAGACATCCATTGCAGGTGGATTGGCCGGTCCAAATTGTCCCTAGGTGTGAATGAGCGGGTGAGTTGTCTGTCCCTGTGTGCCCTGCGATTGGCTGGCAACCAGTTCAGGGTGTCCCCTGCCCACTGCCCGATGATTGCTGGAAAGGGCTCCGGCACCCCCGCGACCCTACTATGGATAAGTGGTGCAGCTAATGAGATGAGATGAGATATATATATATATATATATATATATATATATATATAGAGAGAGAGAGAGGAGCAGAGTGGTTTCAGGAAAGAAAGAGGATATATATATATATATATATATATATATATATATATATATATATATATATATATATATATATATATATATATATATATATATATATATATATATATATATATATATATATATATATATATATATGGGGCAACTAAGCCCAGCACAAACATGAAAACCACCTTCTTTTTTTCAAATATCTCACTTTGGAATGGATGGAACGACTGTGTCCTCTTTTGGACAGTTCCCTGTCATACTAATTCACCATGTACAATCATGAAATCTGATATCATGAAGTTTTTAATGTAATAAAACATCCAAGGCAATGTATTGATAAAATCATGTTCTCACAATACAAACTCATGTCGAGTTTGGAGGGACATTCTCAAACAGAACATTACACAAATTTCTCACTTCTTTGGCTTTTTAACAAGTTTACTTACTTCAAACACTTTCATTGTATCCTGGTGGTCTCACGCCAAAAGATGCATGATCTGGTCAAGCGTCCCTGTTCCATATAAAAAGAGGACCAGATCAATAGCTCGTCCTCTTTTTTCTTCTGCCTAGCTTGTCCGTCTCGTACAACAGCCGCGTCAAAAGGCCGTGCGAGCTAGGTATGAACAAATTTATTGACACTAATAGCAGTAAACAATGTGAGGTTTGAACAACCCTTCTCGAAAAGTTTAATAGCAATCAAGCATATTCACAATTTCGTTATATTACATCTTTGTTAGTGTCAATAGGTCCGTCTAGGCCAAAGTCGATTGTTTTTTTGGTCTGAACAAATCTACCGACACCAACTGCAGCAAAACAAACACGACAATAGACTGCGGCCTTGAGTTCAGCATTTGGCCTATTCGTTGCGACTATCCAGAGCATGAGACCAAATCTCTCTGCAATAACAAGTAAGAGGACCGTTTCAGATTCAACACCATGTTTTTTGGTCCTTGGAAATGAGCATTTTTCTCCTGTACAAGAGAATCTCCCCAAATCAACTTGCATTATAGCGGGAAACTTTCTTTTTCTGTTAGTAACTGCCATAATCTCCGGCGTGTTCTCCTTCCCTTTTATTTCCTATCATTATTTCTCTCTGTGAATAAATTGTGTGTGCTATTTTATTTGGCCTGGTTCATTGAATCAATTTGCGTGGGATTCGTGATTTATATCAGAACTCAAAGAATTCAAAGTAATTACGAAATTTGTTTTTTTATCAGTGTAGGAAATTCTAGCATCATTCATAGAAAAAAAGATTTATGGTGGAGCACAAGCAAGACTTAGAGGCATTCATTTACTGATTGCAGTAAAGAATAATTTATTTCAAATCTAAAGATTTTCAAAATTAAAGCTAGAAAAATCCCTACATATAAATTGGTAATAGTACTATACTATATGGAGCAGTTTTGAATTTCATTTACACGTTTTGTAATGACAGTAAAGGCTTTTAATTCTATTTTATTCAATCCAATTCAATTCCAATCTATTCCGAAGAATACAAAATATGGGGACTCAAAATTACCAAAACACACGTTTTCTCTTCAAAAGAGAAATAGGAATAGAACAGAAAAGATGAAATGGAAAAAAAGAAATTGGACAAAAAATAAAAAGCCACACCAAGAATAAAACTATAAAGAAAAAAATGAAAAGAAAAAATAATTACATTTTGTTTGTTTATGTATTTTTTCTCTTAATTTCTGGCTTTTCTTTCTTTTGTTTTTTTTGTGCAGTTTTTGAGAACAAGTCACGGCATTTAGATAGACAAATAACTAACATTTTGGTCTTTTCAGAGTTAAGGCGCAAGAGGTTGAGTAACATCCACTCTTTTATCTCTGTGAGGCAGGCCTCCAAATTTCCACAATTTAGTGTGGCAGATTCGTCCATCGGAAGATATAGTTGATTGTCATCTGCATAGCAGTGGAAACTGATATTATACTTGCGAATAATATCACCTAGTGGAAGCATGTAAATGCTGAAAAGAAGGGGGCCAAGTACTAAACCCTGCGGAACACCACAGGTAACACTAAAGGGCTCAGATGTCATTTAACACAGTGCGTCCTATCTGAGAGGTAGGATCTGAACCATAAGAGGACGGTTCCTGAGAGACCAATCCATTTTTCCAACCGTTCTAGTAAGATATTATGGTGCACAGTGTCAAAAGCAGCACTAAGGTCCAGCAGCAGCAAGAGTGATGAAGCGCCAGAGTCCATTGCCAGTAGAAGATCATTGGCTACCTTAAACAGGGCTGTCTCAGTAGAGTGGTTAGCCCTGAATCCTGATTGCATTGATTCAAAAAGATTGTTATCGGATATAAAATCATTTAGCTGCTGTGCCACCACGTTTTCAAGTACTTTAACCTAAGTAACCTGTGTTTTTTGTACTGCAAAATAAACATTTAATGAAATAATATGCTCTATAAAGATGAATAGCGTGAAGTTTAACCTACTTGTGGAAGATGGGCTTCAAGAATCAGGCTGCTTCCTCCTCTGTGGTAAAAGTGACCAAAAAAAGCAACTACTTTCCATTTATTTTCTCAACAGCATCAACCTTCCATATTCCACTTTCATTTCAAATGAAACGGCTGGCCATGTCTTTACACTTTACACCAACCATAATGAATGGATGCACTAGATATTAAACAATATAAATGTCAAAGTTCTTAGCGCGCTGGAGATTCATGACAGTATGTTCACACATGAACTAGGAAGAGGAAGCAGATTTCTTCTTCGGGGTGGATGCTGGGTGATCTCTCACAGCGGCGCATGCCGGTAGCGGCAGAAAGAAGCACTTTAGTTTTGTACTGTTCTCGGAAAGAGGTGCACACAATACAAAATCTAACTTACAGCAATGTCCGGACATTTTTTGACATCCCGAAAAAAATTATCATATCTACTGTTTTTGTAAGTCGTGGTCGTAAGTAGGGGAGCGTCTGTACATTCAAAACCCCCAGTACTCAAGGTAAAATGTACATCTTGTCAGTTGTACTGAAAATGGTTTTCATATCTTATTCAGAATTAAAAAGAATGAAATGGTCTTTATTATATGTGAGAGATTATATGTGGCACTTCAAGGTAAACATGTAATAAAGACCTAAAATTAAAAAAGACAAAGACTGTCTGAAGGAAAAGGCAAACATATTTACAACAAACAGAATGGCCTGGCGGCGCTGGTCATTCTTCTTGGTTGAAGATTGTGGCCATGGTTTGTTGAAAAAGCGCCCCCACTGTGACAGGACTTGAACTGGTGCAGTGAAACTAGTGGGTAGATGCAAAGAGGGAGAAGATAGCGATTAAACCGATTCAGTAACTTCACTTGCAATGGTTTTCATGCCCTTTAAAAACGTTGTTGCTGTAATTGGCTTCTGATGTATATTATATATTCAGCTATTTGATTGGTTACAGCCATATTACTTAATGTGGGTTTCAATGTATGTGCCCTCGTATTAATGTATTATCTCAAGCTTTGTTTCCATTGTTATCATTTTCTTGTTTCTCGCTTTTACTACAATAACAAGTCTTAGACCTCACGAGTAAATACATTCTGAACTGAACAAAGGAAGCGAAATGGAACATTGTTGGTGGGAGTTCAGCCATTAGTATGTCAGCATTTTTATGCTGAAATTCAAACCAATTGATCATGGCTAAGCCCTGCCCCCTTTACTCACTAAACATTCAATGTTTTCTTAAGAACACTATGGCAAGTATCACAGTGGGAGACATTTGGCAGGAGGAATATACTGTAATGCTTTTTGGGAGCAAGGGGATCAAACTTGCCTCAACTATGCATTGGAAGGTTATATTAATGATTTAATTGTTGCGAAAGTCGATTAAAAGCTCCAGGCAAAATATAAAGGTCACGATGTAAACGTGATAAACACTGCAGGGTAAGAACTATTATATACCTTCAACTAATTAACCTAACTTGACAGGACTTGTAAGAGGGTTAGTTAATGTTAGAGATATCAACATTATAAATAACTTGATATAACTCTCCAGCAAAGTGACAATATGTTGCCTGAAATACTATGTTGACTTATCTTGATTAACTTTATTCATGTTGAGTTGGTGCTTTGTACCACCACATAGCTTTATAAAAAGCAGACACTTCAGAATGAGTAAAAAAAACACACCACCGCCCAGCTTCTCAGAAAACATTGCATCAGATTTGCATGAACCCCATGCACACCGTTTAAATTTTAAAGTTTAAAATGTAAGAAAAAATGCAAAAAAAGAACAAATTGAACCACTGACAAACTGCAATGATTTTTCTATGAACGAGGGAATTCAGAATGTCTGAGTGCATTGAGTTTAAGGGTGGGGCTTAGCCACGGGTCAAATGCAGACCAGCATCTTATATGGCGTCAACCAATAGCAAACAGCCGTTTTAAACATGTATGAGTCACCCATTTTGCACAGTCAAAGTTTGAATTTTGTGCATTTTTGGCCTTGTAAAAATCTTGTTGATGTTATATGGTGGGGAAAAAGCCGTAACAAGGGGTCAAAAAACATTGCGTTCCACATTGTAATGTGAAAATATTGTGAGCTAGGGATGCCGTAACCCGAGGGTCTGCTGCAGGGGTATAAACTTTACAGAAAGGGTGCCAGATTTGGTAAGATGAAAATGTGTGAGGACAGATTATCTAGCCTGGCATTCTTTGAACCATTGACATTAGCACTAATACCCAAAACATGCATGAGAAACTAATTACAGAAATTGTCCAGAGGCGTGAATATTAAGATGAATGGTTGTCTGTCTCTGTGGCCCTCTAGTGAACTGGCATCTCACCCTGGGTAAACCCTATTTTCGCCCAAAGAATGCTAGAACATGTTGAGTTCAAGAACAAACGGGTAAAGAAAGTGAATGAATGAATAAATAAATAAAGGGATGTATTTTTTCTCAAATGGCAAACTTAATTTGTTTTAAGTGTTAACAAAATCACGGACAAATATAAAATGGACAAAAAGTCTGTCTGGGAAATCAAAGATTATTTTGAACAATATTTTTTCAAGGCGGCACGGCAGCTGAGTGGTTAGCATAACTGCGGCACAGTTCTGAGGCCAGCATTCAAATCCAACTAACAGCTTTCCTGTGCAGAGTTTGCATGTTCTCCCTGTGTTTGCGTGGGTTTCCTCCAGGCACTCCAGTTTCCTCCCAAATTCCCAAAACGTGTATTCCAGGTAAATTGAGCCAGTGAGTTTTCTGTCTATGTGTGTCCTGCAACTGGCTGGCAACCAGTTCAGGGTGTCCCCTGCCCACTGCCCTAATATAGCTGTTATGGGCTCCAGGACTCCCATGACCCTACTGAGGATAAGCGGTGCAGATAATGGATGGGTACTCTTAGCATTTTCATTCCTCGCGGGGTTGAGTGAAAAACCGCTCATGTGCCGTTAAAACAGCTTCCAGTTGCTTCACCTTTTCACAGCATTCTTTTCCAGTTAGCTTTATGTAGTCATCATGTTTTGTCTGGCAGTTCCTTTTGATATTATATTCTTTGAAAATAGCCATATATACTTGGCCAGACTAAGTTTTCTTCTGATTTTGGTGGCCCCCACAGTCAAGTTTCTGTGTGGAAATGGGGTGGGCTAAATTTCTCACAGAAAGCCAAGAGCAAGGTGGCCGAAGGGCTACTGCCACCATTTGGTGAAATGGTGAATTTTTTTTTTTTGTGGTACAAATTTATTTTATACTGAGGTCAACATTACTGGCAGGCCACATATTTTACGAAAGAGGCAGTGGGCCAGAAGAAAATGGATCATGTGCCGTAATTGGCCTTCAGGCCAGACTTTGGACAAGATTAGTCTTTTGTATTGGTCAAAACGGTAACATTTCAGTTTGTTTTTCAACTTGCAAGCCATGCTCCTCCTTTATTATTATTACAGTTTCAGAAGGGTGTGGCTGTGGATATAGATGTGGGGCGAGTCAACCAGTTGAACAACTTTTTCAACAGGTTTGACCACTCCGCCTCATCCTCACCCCTGAGTACTGCAGCTGTCCTTCCCCCCCCTGAAACCCCCCCTCTGGACACTAGCATTGAAGACATCCCCCCACTAAAAATAACTGCAGCCCAGGTGTTTGGAGAGCTGAGAAGGCTGCGAACCAGCAAGGCAGCTGGTCCAGATGGAGTATCCCCCCGACTGCTGAAAGCCTGTGCGTCTGAGCTGGGAGACCCTCTACAGCGCATCTTCAACCTGAGCCTTGAACAGGGGAGGGTCCCTCAGCTGTGGAAAATATCCTGCATCATCCCAGTCCCAAAGAAATCAAGACCTGAGGAACTCAACGACTTCAGGCCGGTCGCCCTGACATCACATGTGATGAAAACCATGGAGCGGTTGCTGCTGCACCACCTGAGGCTACAGGTCCGTCACGCCATCGACCCACTGCAATTTGCTTACCAGGAGAAGGTGGGAGTGGAGGATACTACAGTATACATGTTACACCGATCCCTCTCTCACCTGGATAGGGCTAAGGGGGCTGTGAGGATTACGTTTTTGGACTTCTCCAGTGCCTTCAATACCATACAGCCTCTGCTACTGAGTAGGAAACTGACAGAGCTGGGAGTTAGCTCACACCTTATATAATGGATTACTGACTACCTGACAGGCAGACCCCAGTATGTGAAACAGGGGGGCTGTACATCGGACACTGTGGTTAGCAGCACAGGATCTCCGCAGGGGACCGTGCTCTCTCCGTTCCTATTCACTCTATATACATCGGACTTTAAGTACAACTCTGAGTCCTGCCATGTGCAAAAGTTTGCCGACGACACTGCGATCGTGGGATTTATCAGAAATGGGCAGGAGGAGGAGTACAGGAAATTGATTCAGGACTTTGTCCGATGGAGCGACGCAAACCACCTGCACCTGAACACCACCAAGACCAGGGAGATGGTGGTGGACTTCAGGAGAACCAGAACTCACCCGATTCCTGTAACCATCAAAGGAATGTGTAGAATTTGTCCAGACCTACAAATACCTGGGTGTGCAGCTGGACAACAAACTGGACTGGACTGCCAACACAGAAGCTCTATGTAGGAAAGGGCAAAGCCGACTTTACTTCCTCAGAAGGCTGGCCTCCTTTAAAATCTGCAAAAAGCTCCTGAAAATATTCTATGAGACAGTAGTGGCAAGCGTCCTCTTCTATGCGACAGCGTGTTGGGTAGGCAGCGTCAAGAAGAAGGATGCCTCTCGTCTCAATAAACTGGCTAGGAAAGCGAGCTCTGTTGTGGGCAAAGAGTTGGACAGCCTAACAACAGTAGCTGAGAGACGGGCAGTGGAAAAGCTGCGGTCAATCATGGACAATCCATCGCATCCACTACACAGCATTATCTCCAGACAGAAGAGCAGTTTCAGCGACAGACTGCTGTCACTGTCTTGTACTACGGACAGACTGAAGAGATCTTTTCTTCCTCATGTCCTGAGGCTCTTTAACTCTACCCGGCAGAGTAAAAGCCCACAGTAAACCACACCACCTACATTGCATATTACCGAATCTTGTTGCAATATGTATTCTGTGTAGCACTATTTAGTTATTCTATATAACACTCTACAGTAGGCATTTGCACGTCACACTGGGTATTTGTATATTGTATTCTTTTTGCTTTATTATTGTATTGTTCTCAGCTCAGGGATGCTGCTGGAAATGTGAATTTCCCTTCGGGGATGAATAAAGTATCTATATATCTATCTAAACACTGGACCATGTGTAATGTTAAATCAAACATTCGGCTGTGTCCGGAAACTCTATGTGACCCTCACACCACCACCACCCCCCTCATCAACCCTACCCCCACCCCCCGGAGGACAACAAAGTCAGTTAGTTCTTTGTTCCTCTGTTTCTTTGTTTCCTTATCCTCACTGTAAATGTGGAACTGGAGTCGTCCAATTTCGTTGTCACAGCATATCCCATGTTGTAACAATGACAATAAAGGCATATTCTATTCTATTCTATTCTATCTACCATCCCCGACATACGAGGTTGAAGAGCAGGTTAATGAGGCTCTCCGTAATCAGCCAGATCCTAGTACTTGCTCCATTGATCGCCTATTTTGTCCCCGAAAACCTGAGGTCCCAGGTCATCCAGTGGGGACACGACTCCCGTTTGGCTTGTCACCTGCTCGCTCAGCGGTTCTGGTGTCCCTCTTTGAGAAGTGATGTACGGGAATTTGTAGGAGCCTGTCCCACCTGCAACCAACATTAGTCGTCCAGGCAGCCCCCTGCCGGATTGTTGTAGCCTCTGCCCATACCAACACGTCCCTGATCCCACATTTCTCTCGACTTCCTCACTGGCCTGCCCCCTTCCAGTTCCATGACGGTCATTCTCACCGTGGTGGACGGATTCAGCAAGATGGCACATTTCATTCCCCTCTCTAAGCGCCCAACCACCAAAGAAACTACACAAGTGATCCTGGAACACGTCCTCTGAATCCACGGGCGTACCAAGGCTCGGTCTTTTGGAGGGAATTCTGTATGCTGCTTGGGGCCACTGTCAGACTAACCTCTGGATTCCATCCCCAATCTAACGGACAGTCAGAGTGGGCTAATCAGGAACTGGAGAAGGCACTGCGATGCATGACATCCTGCAACCCCCACTCTTGGGCGCAGCAATTGACATGGGCAGAGCACGCCCACAACTCATTCACCTGCTCGGCCATTAGTATGTCCCCTTTCCAATGTGTCTATGGCTACCAGCCACCTTTGTTTAACTGCCAGGAAGGGTCAGTCACGTGCCCATCTGCCCTTGCTTTTGCCCGTCGATGCCGGCATACATGGTCACAGGCTACTCTCCTCAAGTCCGCTGCCAACTTCACCACCGGGGACAACCGTCGGACAACTTCTGCTCCCACCTACTGTGTGGGCCAAAGAGTGTGGCTGTCAACCAAGGACCTATCACTCTAAGTGGAGTCGCGTAAACTGTCACCTCGCTTCCTTGGTCCATTTCTGATCCAGGTGATCAGTCCAACTGCAGTCCGGCTCCGATTTTCCATGAGGGTGCACCCCACGTTCCATGTGGCAAAGGTCAAACCTGTTCATGAGAGCCCACTGATCCCTGCCAGACCTCTGTCTACGCCTCTACGCTATCTCGATGGTGGTCTGGTATAAACTGTACGGCACCTGCTGCGGTCCAGACGGCGAGGTAGGGGCCTTTAGTACCTTGTTGACTGGGAGCGCTATGGACCAGAAGAGAGGACCTGGGTGCCTGCCAGTCGGATTGTGGACCAACCCTCATCTCTGACTTCTACCGACTACATCCAGACAAGCCCGCCATCCATCAGGGTCGTCCTAGGGGTCGTCCTGCAGCTGCTGCTACCAAACCTGCAGCCAGTCCCCACCCTGACCCAGTACCAGGCCCCTGATGTCTTTTTTTGCAATCAAATGCCAGCAGATGATTATAGAATGGGCATCCTAACTGGAAAACAACTGGAAAATAGCTTTAGGCCCTCCCTCAAATTTTATCACAATCTGAGAAAGTAAACATTGTATATTATATGGCGGCACGGCAGCTGAGTGATTTACAGTGTCCGCTGCACAGTTCTGAGGTCTTAGGTTCAAATCCAGCTACCAGCCTTCCTGTGTGTAGTTTTCATGTACTTGCGTCGTTTTTCTCCGGGTACTCTGGTTTCATTCTTTGGCTTGTAATAATTTTAGCCAGTAGTAACTAACAAAGGATGATCGACACATTGGCTAGCCAGGGAAATCTGAAAAGTCTTTAACGCAGATGTACACTATTTATTCAAATTGGACTCCAAAATAAACATGCACATTGCCACTTGTGATTCATTTTTACGCACCATTTCTACATGTAATTTTGACAATTATTGATTGATTTTTGGAAAGAGAACTCAAACATTTAGAGCTCTTTCAAAATGTTTAAAGAATTGGCCGAAGTAAAAGACACTTTAACAGAGTTTTTATAGCTGTAATCTTGTCGTCCCTAAATTGCCACCTTTAGAAAAATGTGTAAAATACACCCATCCATCTGTACTATTTATCCCCACTGTAACTAAATCATTTTCTAAAATCTTATTTGGTATTTACATTTCGTGGATCGAGAAAGGGGAGGATAGATATGAAGGAACTGAGAGAGATAGAGAGAAGGACTGGATATTCACTTTATATTGTTTCACTGTTGAACAAATTATTTGAAGTGCAGTTGATGATTTTTACTCGACCAGTTTTCTCAGGTTGTTAGGTGTCAAGTCAAGTCAAGTCAAATTTATTTATATAGCCCTTAATCACAAAAATGTCTCAAAGGACTGCACAGGATTACAGTTACAAAATTACACAATTACCTTATCTTAAACCAGCATGCGGGCAAGGAAAACTCAAAAACCTCAGTGTGAGGAGAAAAGAGAAACCTTGAGAAAGGACCTCACATGTGGTAATCCCCCTTCCAGGATTGACCAGGGTGAATTACAATTAGCATTACTGTACACAGAATAGTAAACATAAGGTAAGATGTTGAAAATGTCCAAAAAGTGCATGACATCAACGACGCCCCCAGCCTGCAAACCAGTCCAGAAAGTCTATGATGGCCACGACGCTGCCTCCTGTCTCTGCCAGCTGGTAAATGCAGGGGTTGACATCCTTCTCCTTCGTATCAGCCAGGCAGGCGTCGGAAAAAGACAGGACAAAACAGAATATGAGGTGGGCATCAATCATATGCTTTGGAATAGAAGTGTGTCTTAAGCCTCGACTTAAAAACTTCCGTTGAGGTTGCAGATCTTATCTCCAGAGGCAGGGCGTTCCATAACACCGGGGCCCGGATGGAGAACGCTCTCGAGCCCGCAGACTTCTTGGCTCTCGGAGTCACAAGTAGACCGGCATTTTACGAGCGCAGACTCCGTGCAGGAACATAGGGGGAAATCAAATCGGAGAGATAAGAGGGTGCAAGCCCATGCAAACATTTATATGTTAATAAGAGAACCTTAAAGTCACATCTTAAGTGGACTGGGAGCCAGTGCAAGTTGGCCAATACAGGAGTAATATGCTCAAACTTTTTGGTCTTAGTCAAAAGTCTAGCTGCCGCATTCTGAACCAGCTGCAAACTTTTAATGCTAGACATCGGGAGACCAGAAAGCAATACATTACAGTGATCAAGCCGAGAAGTAATAAACGCATGAATTAAAATCTCTGCATCTGATTGGGACAGCATCGAACGAATCTTCGCAATATTACGGAGGTGGTAGAAAGCTATTCTAGTAATATTTTTCACGTGTAACTGAAACGACAGATTAGGATCAAATATAACACCTAGATTTTTGACCGAGTCACTATGGGTGATATTACATTTGTCTAGGTTCAGGGTAGTGTTTGAAAACAACTGACGACAGTGAGCTGGACCAATAATCAACATTTCATTTTTTTCTGGGTTAAGGCGTAAAAAATTATTTGACATCCATCTTTGAATCTCAGTAAGGCAAGCCTCCAAATTTCTAAAACTTAAATGTCCAGTTTTTTCCAGTGGCACATACAGTTGAGTGTCATCTGCATAGCAATGGAAACTAATATTATACTTGCGGATAATGTCACCAAGCGGGATCATATAAATACTAAAAAGAAGGGGGCCAAGTACAGAGCCTTGAGGAACACCACAAGGGACATTAGATTGTTTAGAGGTCAGATTGCCATAGTTAACACATTGCATCCTGTCTGACAGGTAGGACCTAAACCACGAGAGTACAGTTCCTGAGATGCCAATGCGTTCTAGACGAACCAATAATATGTTGTGGTCGACCGTATCAAAAGCAGCGCTGAGATCCAGCAGCAGTAACATTGATGAGGCACCAGAATCTATTGTTAAAAGGAGATAATTGGTTACTTTAGCAAGGGCTGTCTCAGTAGAATGATTTGCCCTAAATGCTGACTAGACAGTTTCAAAAAGGTTATTTTCTGACATGAAGTCATTTAGCTGCTGTGCAACGACCTTTTCAAGTACTTTCGCAAAAAATGGCAGATTTGACACTGGCCTATAATTTCCTAGGCTTTCTGGGTCAAGGTTAGGTCGCTTAAGCGTGGGTTTAATGACGGCAGACTTGAAGGCTACAGGAACAATACCCGAGGATAGCGATATATTAATAATATTTAAAACTGATGGTCCTAAGATCCCAAACAGATCCTTCACCAGTGAAGCTGGAAACGGATCAAGCAGGCACGTAGTTTGTTTGGCCCTGCTGACCATCTGTGTTAGATTATCAAGGGACAAATCATTGAAACTGGAGAATGTTTCTGAACAACCGCTGACACAGTCCATACCTAGCACCTCCACATCTTTGATATAGGAGGAGGAAACAGAGCGTTCTTTTAAAATTTCATTCCTGATTAGTTGAATCTTTTTATTAAAAAATTCCATAATGTCATTAGCAGAATAAGTGCAACCATTTGGGTTAAGTTGTTTGATTTATTTATTTTACGATGCAATGTTAAAAGCACTTTATAGTGTTGATATGTTTACTTTTGTTGTGTTATCTTTTTTAAGGAAGGTAGAATATGTCTACTTGAGCAGTTGTCTCAGGTTTTAGGTTCAATTTATTGAAAGCACTTTAAATTGCTTTCGGGTGATTCTTTTTGTCACACTTAAAGTGTAGGATAAATCTGTTGCTGGTGAGATGCAATAAATATTGCAAGGTTCTATTACTAAACTAACTGCCTGTTGTTCTATATCCAACTTACTTAAATACTGCTCCGAAAATTTCAAATTATTTGATATACAACAACTTCTTTTAAAAGTAACGGAAATAGTTTTCCTTGGTAACCAGTTCCTTGACAACATGGGTCGGGAACCTTTTTGACTTAAAGAGCCATAAAAGCAAAATATATTAATTTTATTTTGGGAAAGAGCCACACCATATATTATGAGACAAATTGACTGAATTGCTAAACCCGCGACCCAGACAAAAAACATTTCTTTCTTTTCTTTTTTTCTGGCTTTTTTCTAAATTTTTCCTTCTTTTTTTTTTCTCTTCCTTTCGTTTCTTTTTTTCTCAGCTTTTCACTACTTTTTCATTTTGGTATTTTTTTTCTTTTTGTTCTATTCCCCCTTTCCTTTAAGTCATTTTGTGCATAATTTTACATAAGATTTGGTCATGCTGGGATTAAAGAAGCAAAAACAACCTGAAGAGCCGTTTAGGACCCGAAAGAGCCGGTTCCTTTTAGTAGGGCCGAGCCGAAAAGTTCTCGACAAACTCTACTAACTTTACTCAACTTCGTTTTACTTCGACTCGACTATAAAATACCGCATTTAGGACACAACGTCAGGGGAACCTGAGTATTTTTACCTTCATGCACTGTAACTTTGACTTAAGTCACTTCTTAACTAGTAATTTTGAGCCCTCATTTTTGTGCGCTGGCTAGATTTTCTTGTGCGCTGAGAATGTGCAAGCAATGTGCAATTGCGCACGCGTGCAGCTTAGAGGGAACACTGGTCTTCAGCACATTTATTTTTGATGATTTGATAAAAAATATGAAAAGAGAATAATGGCAGAGCCCGTGTCCCAAAATCAACAAACATACCACTTTAAACTTGTCTCCCTCTTGCAATTACTCAAGATCGTTTAAACTCATTTTGACCCTTTTTTTCATACATATTGGTTTCAAAACCAGATGCAAGCAGTTATTTTGTAAAAACGTCACAACATTCTGCAAACAAGGAGCCTGATGTGCTTACCTTTGGCGGAGACGGCGTAGGGCGAGAGATGGTAGGGAGTGCTTGCACTTTTTGCATAGCTCCACTCACCCAATCAAATAACTTTAAGTTCTCTTCCGGTGTTTTGCCATATTTACAGTTTGTTCTTTGGATTCATCATAAGGTATCTGAACACTGAACACAGATTATATAAGCTTTTATATAAAGGATTCTTTAGCGTTGTACAGCCAAAACAAGTTCTTTTTTTTTTTTTTTTTTTTTGGTGTGACACCTTGACTGCAAATTGTAGTGAAAAACGTGCCTTATATATTCTGCGAAGTACTGCCTTGGGATTCAGCTTTGGTTTGGCTTTGCGTGTATCTGAACAGGATTAATAGCTCAAGTTTTGAACAAGATGGAGAAAATTTGCTTGCAATCAAATTTGACTCCGAGCCACAGGTACTCATAGAAGGAGCTATATATAGCTCGCGAGCCATAGATTCTCGACCCCTGTTTTACAATATAGAAATTCAGTTTCTAATTTTGTTACCTTTTGAAAGAAGTAATGAGTAACTATTAACCATTAACCAATTAAGTAACATGCCTATCAACACCGCTTTTGCAGAGAGATTAATAATAAAACAATAACAAACTTCAGTTGGGTTTTGTTCCCTTCAAATCGAATCTAAATCGGCGCTAACCTGATTCTGCAGCAGTCAGCCTTTTGAGGTCTCCCCAGGAGAAGCAAAGCGATTGCGCGCGCACAACACCGTTGCGCAAGTTTCTACGTGAAAAAGCAAGAATTAGCTGAGCTGATATTAGCGCTGCTTCGAAAGCGCCACACAGAATATCGAGTTCGGACAAGCGGATGCGACAAGGTAAATACGGACAGACGCGAATGCATGCCATGCGATCCTATTGCGTTAATTATTATGTTTATGTATAAATAGGCCCCAACCTTTCGTCGATTATTTTTTAGTTTTTGCATCTAGCAGATGCTGAGCGTCCCCTTGCTGTGCGCGTTTGCACACTTGGACAAGTTTCTGCGCGTTCCGATAGCGGAAACTTTCTGGACGATATGTGGCTTGCTGGAAGATGGGATCAGTTCAAAGACGTAAGCCGACATTTTTAATCTGTTGTGCGTGTTACAGGGCCTGTCGTTTCCTCATTGCGTGTGTGCGTGTCAGCCAAAAGCACCTCCTCCTCCGGCCCCACGTTTTCTGGATGGGGATCCCGTCTATCCGGTGCGTTGCTTTCTCCGCTCCCGACGGAGGGGTCGGGGCCTCCAGTACCTGGTAGACTGGGAGGGTTACTGTCTGGAGGAGAGATCGGGGATTCCCACCCGGCAGATTTTGAACCGCTCCCTGATCACGGAGTTCCATCGTCCGCATCCTAACCAGCCTGCTCCTCGCCGAGGTCGCCCTAGGGGCACCCGCTCGTCGGTCCTGTCTCCACCGGATCCTGCTCCTCCCATTCCCCCTGATGCTGATGATGGAGCTTCAGTCCATTCGGAGGAATTTTGATATTTTTTTTGGTGGGTTTTATTTTTTCCTTCCGATGGATTACTTTTTGTTTGTTTTTTTGGTGTTCCTGGACGATGGATTACTTGTTTTATTGGTGTTCCTACCTGTTGGATTACTTTTGTTTTTTTGGTGTTCCTTCCTGATGGATTACTTTTGGTTTTATTTGGGGGTTCCTGCGGGTGGATTGTTTTTGCTTTTGGTGTCGGAATTTTTTCGTTTTTCTTCTTTTTTGTTGTACTTCTGGAGCCGTCCCTTGAGTGGGTGGGTTCTGTCATGATTACTGATTCGGGGCACCTGCGGCTGCCTCGTTGGCGCCAACAGCCACGGGACCTGATTGGCTGTTGAACTCTTTTTCAACTCCCGTCTTCCGAAAAGAAGCCATCAGACCGTCTGCGAACTTATGCTCTCAGCTAGGCAAGCTTTTGTATTCTCAGACATTATCCTGCCTTGTTTTCCTGCCTGATACCTGTTGCTGACCTTTTTCTTGACCCGTTTCTGCTTTTGCTCTTCTGTCCTGGCTATCGACCTGTTTCGCCCTGTTTTCTTCCTGTTACCTGTTGCCGACCTCTTTTCTGGACCAGTTTCTATTTTGCTCCCCCGTCCTGGCCATCAACCTGTTTTCCTGCTGTCAACGACTACCCTCGTCCGACACAGTCACTTCCACGTTACTGCCATCAGCTACCCGTGACCGACAATCATCGGATCGTGGATGCAAGCAGTTCTCTTTCTTAATAAAAACTGAGTAAAACGAACGCTATTGGGTCCTGTCTCCGTTCGTGGCTTGTGACAGCTTCTTCATGAAACCGAATTGTAGCAATAGCAAATGCATCGTTTAAACTACCTGGCAAATGAACTTTCTGTTGAATAATACAAGGCCCAATGTTAACTTAAATGATTGTAACAGTTTTGTAGCAAAGCACAATCAAAGGTGAAAACCTAATTAATATTGTATAAGCATAATGAGCACAATAACAACAGAGCAAAAAAAAGTACACGACAAAATTAACATTAGCCCCTCATTCATAACATGGATACCGAGCATCCAGTATCATGCAAGGAAAACTAGTTGCATAACTTTATCTTTGGTCGTGTCTCCTCAAGTCAAGTCAAGTCAAGTCACATTTTTTATATAGCCCTTAATCACAAAAATGTCTCAAAGGACTGCACAGGATTACACACAATTACCTGATCTTAAACCAGCATGTGGGCAAGGAACAACTCAAAAACCTCAGTGTGAGGAAAAAAGAGAAACCTTGAGAAAGGGCATCACATGTGGTAATCCCCCTTCCAGAATTGACCAGGGTGAATCACAATTAGCATTACTGTACACAGAATAGTAAACACTAGGTAAGATGTTGAAAATGTCCGGAAAGAGCATGACACCAACGACGCCCCAGCCTGTAAACTACAGGGAGTGCAGAATTATTAGGCAAATGAGTATTTTGACCACATCATCCTCTTTATGCATGTTGTCTTACTCCAAGCTGTATAGGCTCGAAAGCCTACTACCAATTAAGCATATCAGGTGATGTGCATCTCTGTAATGAGAAGGGGTGTGGTCTAATGACATCAACACCCTATATCAGGTGTGCATAATTATTAGGCAACTTCCTTTCCTTTGGCAAAATGGGTCTTGACAGGCTCTGAAAAGTCAAAAATAGTGAGATATCTTGCAGAGGGATGCAGCACTCTTAAAATTGCCAAGCTTCTGAAGCGTGATCATCGAACAATCAAGCGTTACATTCAAAATAGTCAACAGGGTCGCAATAAGCGTGTAGAAAAACCAAGGCGCAAAATAACTGCCCGTGAACTGAGAAAAGTCAAGCGTACAGCTGCCAAGATGCCACTTGCCACCAGTTTTGCCATATTTCAGAGCTGCAACATCACTGGAGTGCCCAAAAGCACAAGGTGTGCAATACTCAGAGACATGGCCAAGGTAAGAAAGGCTGAAAAACGACCACCACTGAACAAGACACACAAGCTGAAACGTCAAGACTGGGCCAAGAAAAATCTCAAGACGGATTTTTCTAAGGTTTTATGGACTGATGAAATGAGAGTGAGTCTTGATGGGCCAGATGGATGGGCCCGTGGCTGGATCGGTAAAGGGCAGAGAGCTCCAGTCCGCCTCAGACGCCAGCAAGGTGGAGGTGGGGTACTGGTATGGGCTGGTATCATCAAAGATGAGCTTGTGGGGCCTTTTCGGGTTGAGGATGGACTCAAGCTCAACTCCCAGTCCTACTGCCAGTTTCTGGAAGACACCTTCTTCAAGCAGTGGTACAGGAAGAAGTCCGCATCCTTCAAGAAAAACATGATTTTCATGCAGGACAACGCTCCATCACACGCATCCAAGTACTCCACAGCGTGGCTGGCAAGAAAGGGTCTAAAAGAAAAAAAATAATGACATGGCCTCCTTGTTCACCTGATCTGAACCCCATAGAGAACCTGTGGTCCCTCATCAAATGTGAGATTTACAAGGAGGGAAAACAGTACACCTCTCTGAACAGTGTCTGGGAGGCTGTGGTTGCTGCTGCACGCAATGTTGATCGTGAACAGATCAAAGCACTGACAGAATCCATGGATGGCAGGCTTTTGAGTGTCCTTGCAAAGAAAGGTGGCTATATTGGTCACTGATTTGTTTTTGTTTTGTTTTTGAATGTCAGAAATGTATATTTGTGAATGTTGAGCTGTTATATTGGTTTCCCTGAGGAAAATAAATAATTGAAATGGGTATACATTTGTTTTTTGTTAAGTTGCCTAATAATTATGCACAGTAATAGTCACCTGCACACACAGATATCCTCCTAAAATAGCTAAAACTAAAAAAGCCTCACTCCAACTTCCAAAATATTCAGCTTTGATATTAATGAGACTTTTGGGTTCATTAAGAACATGGTTGTTGTTCAATAATAAAATTAATCCTCAAAAATACAACTTGCCTAATAATTCTGCACTCCCTGTATTCCAGAAAGTCTATGACGGCCACGACGCAGCTTCCCATCTCTGCCAGCTGGCAAATGCAGGGGTTGACATGCTTCAGGTCAGACGCTGGTCCGCTGACTATTCTCAAATCGTCCTTCTCCTTCGTATCAGCCAGGCAGGCAGTCGGAAAAAGACAGGACAATACAGAATATGAAGTGGGCATCAATCATAAGCTTTGGAATAGAAGTGTGTCTTAAGCCTCGATTTAAAAACTTCCGTTGAGGTTGCAGATCTTATCTCCGTAGGCAGGGCGTTTCATAACACCGGGGCCCGGATGGAGAACGCTCTCGAACCTGCAGACTTCTTGGCTCTCGGAGTCACAAGTAGACCCCCATTTTCCGTGCAGGAACATAGCGGGAAATCAAATCAGAGAGATAAGAGGGTGCAAGCCCATGCAAACATTTATATGTTAATAAGAGAACCTTAAAGTCACATCTTAAGTGGACTAGGAGCCAGTGCAAGTTGGCCAATACAGGAATAATATGCTCAAACTTTTTGGTCTTAGTCAAAAGTCTAGTTTCCGCATTCTGAACCGGCTGCAAACTTTTAATGCTAGACATCGGAAGAACAGAAAGCAATACATTACAGTAATCAAGCCGAGAAGTAATAAACGCATGAATTAAAATCTCTGCATCCGATTGGGACAGCATCGAACGAATCTTCGCAATATTACGGAGGTGGTAGACAGCTATTCTAGTAATATAATGACAAATTAGGATCAAATATAACACCTAGATTTTTGACCGAGTCTCTATGGGTGATATTACATTTGTCTACGTTCAGGGTAGTGTTTGAAAACAACTGACGGCAGTGAGCTGGACCAATAATCAACATTTCAGTTTTTTCTGGGTCAAGGCGTAAAAGATTAAGTGACATCCATCTTCTAATCTCAGTACGGCAAGCCTCCAGATTTCTACAACTTAAATGTCCAGTTGTTTCCAGTGGCACATACAGTTGAGTGTCATCTGCATAGCAATGGAAACTAATATTATACTTGCGGATAATGTCACCAAGCGGGATCATATAAATACTAAAAAGAAGGGGGGCAAGTACAGAGCCTTGAGGAACACCACAGGGGACATTAGATTGTTTAGAGGTCAGATTGCCATTGTTAACACATTGCATCCTGTCTGACAGGTAGGACCTAAACCACGAGAGTACAGTTCCTGAGATACCAATGCATTCTAGACGAACCAGTAATATGTTGTGGTCGACAGTATCAAAAGCAGGGCTGAAATACAGCAGAAGTAACATTGATGAGGCACCGGAATCTATTGCTAAAAGTACATCATTGGTTACTTTAGCCAGGGCTGTCTCAGTGGAGTGATTTGCCCTAAAAACTGACCGGACAGTTTCAAAGAGGTTATTTTCTGACATTAAGTCATTTAGCTGCTGTGCAACGACCTTTTCAAGTAATTTTGCGAAAAATGGCAGATTTGACACTGGCCTATAATTACCTAGGCTTTCTGGGTCAAGGTTAGGTCGCTTAAGCGTGGGTTTAATGACGGCAGACTTGAAGGCTACAGGAACAATACCCGAGGATAGCGATATATTAATAATATTTTAAACTGATGGTCCTAAGATCCCAAACAGATCCTTCACCGGTGAAGCTGGAAACGGATCGAGCAGGCATGTAGTTTGTTTGGCCCTACTGACGATATGTGTTAGATTATCAAGAGACAAATCATTGAAACTGGAGAATGTTTCTGAACAACCGCCGACACAGTCCTTACCTCACACCTCCACATCTTTGAGATAGGAGGAGGATACAGAGCGTTCTTTTAAAATTTAATTCCTGATTAGTTGAATATTTTTCTTTAAAAATTCCATAATGTCGTTAGCAGAATGAGTACAACTATTTGGGTTAAGTTTTTGTCTGGTAAGTTTCGCCACCGTGTCAAACAAAAATTTTGGATTATTCTTATGTTTAACAATAATCTTAGAGAAAAACGATGCTTCAGCTGAGGCAAGAGCTACTTTATATTTCAGCAAGCTGTCACACCAGGCCAGTCGGAAGACCTCCAGCTTAGTAGTGCGCCATTTTCGTTCAAGTTTCCTGCAACCTTGCTTGAGTAACCTCGTTTCTTCAGTAAACCAAGGTGTATTCTTCTTAGGTCGAAATTTATGCCTTAGGGGCGCCACAGAATCTAGAACATTAACCAAAGCAGTGTTGAAGTTGTTTGTAAGTGAGTCAACAAACTCAGTGTACGAAGGGAAGGCTGCAATTACCGTAGGTAATAGTTCTTTTAAGGCTATTACCGTTGTCGGGCGGATATTGCGACTGCTAAAGCCTAAATTTTCCTTATCACAGTAAGCATTAAACAGCACCTCACACTTAACAAGATAGTGATCAGAGATGGCATTATGATACGGTAACACTGTAACATTTGAGGCTACTACGCCACGGGTCAGAACGAGATCTAGAATGTTCCCATCTTTATGAGTGGGCACATCAACTATTTGATTGAAACCAAATGTATCAATCAGTGACTTAAAATCAATTGCAAGTGAATTTGATCGGGAGTTTATGTGAACATTAAAATCACCAATAATTACAACATTGTCCGCATAAGTTACTAAGTCTGTTAACAGTTCGGAATTCATCCCAAAAATTTGAGTATGGTCCAGGTGGGCGATACACAACAACTAAATAAATTGGTGTTGACATTAAGGACCTCATAACAAGTGCTTCAAACGTTTTAAAACCAGTAGGGGTATTGGGAGTAAATTTCAACTTACCTTCCGATATCAGAGCAACACCTCCACCTTTTTTGCATGGTCGTGCCAAGTGCAAACTCACAAAGTTAGGGGGACAAGCCTCATTTAACACTACAAACTCATTTGGTTTTAACCAGTTCTCACAAAGGCCAATAAGGTTAAGATTGTGTTCATTAATAAGGTCATTGACAAGTAAAGCTTTGGAGGCTAGTGATCTAATATTCAGAAGGCCAAGCTTCAGCGCTGTGGACTGAGTTGAAACCTTTTGCGAGTTTTGAACCTTAATGGCAACCTTAGTCGTAACCTCCACAGGATTATACTGCCGGAGTATTACCACAGGAGTATTGTTGACAGGTGGAGTCGCAGGATGACTATTGGTAGAAAGTAATGTTATTTCATCTCCCTCCTCACCTAACAAGAGAGAAACAGAAGTAAGAAGCACAGAAGAAGATGCTATAGAAGAGTACAGATCAGGGTGATGGGGCAGTCAATAGAACGCTCTAAACTACAAAAACTGAATTGCATGAATCTAGCATAGCGCTAGTCATCTTTGATTCTATTTTTTTTCTAAATTCAGCACCAGATGGCTTAGGGCAGGGGTCTCCAATTTGGTGCCCGTCGGCATCAGAGTGCCCCCCAAGGCCAGTTGAGATGCCGACGGACCTGTTCTGTTTATAGCTATTTTTGAAAACAATCTAGCTTGCTTTTTCATGTTATCTCGCTCAATTTCAAAATGTTCTGCTCGCTATCAAGTGGTCAAGGCTAAACCAATTTACCTGGGTGACCTCATCATCAAAATTGTTTTACGTATTTTATCTATTTCACACAATTCAGAAAAATGCGAAGAAGTTGGCCTGTATTTTCAAAGTTATGAATAATGTGTGTTATTTAGAAGACAAGAGCTGCCAACTTATTATTTAATTTTTAAGGAACACAGTGATTGTTTAGCGATTTGCAGCCAAAACTGGAACTGTTTGTGTGACACTGCGACTGAAAAATACAGTTAAAATTCAAGTATTGTTGCGGTTTTGTACATACTGTATCCACTATGTATATGTCAATACATTAAGTTTATGCGTAAGTCCCATATTATCTCCAAGAAATATATTCTAATGAAAAGTGCATTATATGGCTTGTAAGCCATTTGTACTCATGAAAAGAGACATATATTGCATATGGCTGGTGACCCATATGTACTAATGAAAAGAGCCATAAATGGGTATTCAAAGTTTGTTGTGTGCCTTATCATTATAAAGTGTCTAAACAGTGAACATGGAACGCTTGGTCAGCCTCCAAACACATGATTATTTAGCGATTTACATCCAAAATGGGGTCTATAGGTGTTACACCTAGACTGTAGACTGTAGGTAAAATTATGTCCAATACGGGAACAATCTCTCCTGGCGGGCAATATTGCCTCGGTTTCACACGTGCAACAATAGACTACGCATGTAACTAAACAATAAATTATACCGCAAGTTTTGATTCTCATCGTCGACATCAAGCCTTTGCATGATAGGATATCATGTGCTGCTTCTGGGAAGAGGTACTGCAGTGTGCGGTGCAGGACCACCAGGTTCTGCAACAGCTTTGTCCCCCTGGCCATTAGACTGTTAAATGGTCAATCACACACACTGTAAGCCTACACAGCTGCTAATCTGTACATCTGTTTGTTTTGTTTTTTTGCACTACTGGCAGTTCTCTTATACCTAGCCACTCCTTTGCACATCTGTTCTTCTCTGCACTATCGTACTCCAGTGTTATGGTTATTATATATTGACTTGTTTACCTGACTGCCCATTTTGCACATCTGGTTAGCTACTCCTCTTGCACTCGCTGCAATACTGTATAATACTATACATAGCTATAATTAATTAGTATATTATTAGTACTTTAATACTCCAACTCAATACAACATTTTATTTATATCTTTACGTTCAAGGAAACTGTGCGGGTCAGATGTATCGACATTTCGTTCTGTATACACGTGTACAAGAATGACAATAAAGTATATCTGAATCTGAATCTGCTTTCATTATCTGATGCTCGATTTCTAAGGCAAAGAAGAAAAGTATTTTTCATGTGCGGAAATTTTGCTGTGTCCACATGATATAATGGGATTCCAGTAGATCTGCTTTGACTGTAATAGAATGTTTGTTTTGTTCAATGTTTGTTGACACTTATCTTCTAGTCTTTGAATTAAGGTTGCAATATATTCAATAATTCACAAACTGACCATTCAATCAAAATTCAAACAAATAAAAGAGAGGCCAATGGAAAAAAAACGTTCCCTCAACATAATTGACACTTTCACTTTAGTTTATTCAAGAGACTGAAATTAAATAAGAGGTGAAACAAGAAAATTACTCACAAGTCACACATTAAACCTTTAACGTTCCTGTAAAATTCACCTGAAATCCCAATCCAAGATTTACCCAAAGTAAATTGAATGCTGTTTTTGAACCATTTGGAGAATCTGGATGGTCTTGGTCTCTTTTGAAAGGTAACACTCTGAAGTTTTATCCTAATTCTTCTGCACATTTTATTTTACTGTGTGACGTTAGATGGTTTGATTCATGAAATAAGAATAATGCCAGAGCCTGTGTCCCATTTCAACAAATATACCACTTAAAACTTCTCCCTTAAGAGTGTTGAGGCTCATTTTGACCTTATTTTTTTCAAATAATTGTTTTAAATAATTGTTTGAAAACATGGTGCAGGCAGAGTCCTTTTGTGAAAATTTCACAACATACTGCAAACGAGGATACTGCTATATTTACATTCCGTGCAGACAGTGCTGGGCAGGGAGAAGTGCACTTTGTGCATAGCTCTGCCCAACCCTACCGCTCACCTAATCAAATTGCTCTGTGTGCTTGGCTGGCGTTTCTAGCTGTTGACAGTTTTTCTGTGATTTTTCATCATAAAGTGTCCCAACAGTGAACATACATTATCTTAAAAGCTAAGCTAAGGATTCCTAAGCTACGTACAACCAAAACATGGTCTGTTGGTGTGACATATTGACTGTAAACTGTTGTGGAAATTGTGCCCTTTATATTCTGGACCAAAACAATCAAAATTTTAGCTTTGCCTCGGCTATGCACGCATCAAACACAGCATTGCACTTAACAGAAATGAACTGCTTAAGAGAATATTTGCACAGGCAGGAGCCATTAGTACCCATTAAAAGAGCCATATCTGGCTCATGAGACACTGGTTCCCGTCTCCTGAAAATGTATTCCTAAGTAAAAACTGCCATTGATCACACTTAATTTGTATCTTTATGTAGTAGTTAGTGAGTGTGGAATTCTGCGATATAGACTTGCTCTTACCCATTTTGAGAACCAGTAAGTGCACACAGTTGACGTTTTAAACGGAGCAGACGAGATAACACTCCTTTTTCAGCCCTTCCTTTTTAATGAGGTTCTGCAGTCAAAATGTGTCTCCTCCCCTTAAACCGAAGCCCAGGTAGGCGGTCCCTTGTCCTTTTCTACCATTTTCACTCTGAC
The DNA here is from genome assembly GCF_059441175.1 of Urocampus carinirostris. Taxonomy (NCBI): domain Eukaryota; kingdom Metazoa; phylum Chordata; class Actinopteri; order Syngnathiformes; family Syngnathidae; genus Urocampus; species Urocampus carinirostris. The sequence continues at coordinate 45,141,261 of NC_142356.1, read as the reverse complement.
ATTCTGTCAGGTTTAACCCAACAGATGTTAACAAAACCTGTATACAAAAAAGACACAGAGAACGTGAATATTACTTTTCTTACTTGCAAGGAGAAATGACCATAGTCTGCCTACTACAGTCTACTGGACACTCTGAAAAAGTCTCCTTCTCCTGGGCCTTTTTATTGTGTTCGGAACGCCCTAGTTTACATAAGGTCTCTTCTGCTAAAGGGAGGGGGGGTGACAAAATAAACAGTTGAGACCTGTTTACACAACAACATGTTATCGTAAGCATATTCTATAGTAAACGAAACTAGGCGAGCCTGCGGTCAGAGAGGAGTTGAGTGTCACATTCAGCTCCCTTATCTGGCCGCAGCTAGGTGTCGACTGTTTAGTGAACATCTTGTTTCCTCCTTCTTCAAACACAAGCAAGAAAGGCACACAGTATGCAAAGAAGATAATGCAACAGTAGAATAACATATTTACAGTTTAAATCCATCACATTCTGAGATGTTCTTTGACTTTTTTGATCATGTGTGAAATAATAGAAAAAACAGAGATAAAAGAAAAAATGGGATTGTGTGTAATGTCAGGATGCCGTTGTAGCATAGGAATTTTGTCCACACTCGAAAGTTTCAGCAGTTTTGTCTACGAGACAGCTAGTGAACTACGTCCCTAATAACCAGACTTCTTGGCTTTTCACTGCTATTTATTCAGGCAATGGCCTCGACCAATACTCTTTTGAAGTCGTCATAAACGAAAACAGTACAAAAATGTACCAATACCGTTCTGGGTTAGATATTTCGTGTCTTCGTGTTCAATTCCCGAGACCAGACCGAGTATCTGGACAAAGAAAAGAGCTGAAAGGAACAGTTCAGTTGAGGACTTTCATTACTAAGTTACTAAATCAAATAAAACAGAGTACGTTTATATGACATAAGGGCAAATGAAACATAAACAGGCAAAGATAGGAACTAAAATTGTATTCAAAATTCCTTAGTTAAAAGTGGACACAGTTGTATTTTAAAGGTTGTATGATAAGATAAAGGCTGACTCATTAGAAGACTATTGCTTTATTTCACTGTGTGACAATGACCCCAAACACTCCAGTAGATGAGCAGATTCATGGTTCCAAACCAATAAAATTAAATGGAGTGGCCAGCCCTATACCCAGATCTGAATCCATAATTGTGGGGTAATATTCAAAATGCTGTTTGTGAAGCAAAACCAAAAAGTGTAAATTAACTATGGAATGTTTCTAAGCAACCATGGAGTAAGTCAAGTCAAGTCAAGTCATTTTTATTTGTATAGCCCTTAATCACAAATAGTCTCAAAGGGGTGCACAGGTTATTGCAAACCACAGACTACTATTACCGACTATTATTACACCATCCCCTGGTCTAAAACCTACATGAGGGCAAGGAAAAACTCAAAAACCTCAATATGAGGACAATGAAGAAACCTTGAGAAGGGACCGCACATGTGGTAATCCCCCTTCCAGGATGACCAGGCTGCAATGGATGTTGCAATAACAAATAATATACAGATATTGTCAATAGAAAACATAGGTTATTCATATGCTATAGAGTAGAAGTGTGTTTTAAGCTTAGATTTAAACATATCCACTGAGGTTGCAGATCGTTTCTCAGGAGGAAGAGCATTCCACAGCACTGGTGCCCGGCTGTAGAACACTCTCGAACCTGCGGAACTCTTCTTGGCTCTTGGAATCATTAGTAGACCAGCGTTTTCAGAACGAAGGCTCCGGACCGGAACATAGGGGGAAATTAAAGATATGAGGGAGCAAGTCCATGCATGATTTTGTATAATGCCAAGAGAACCTTAAAATCACATCTTAAGCTAACAGGGAGCCAATGCAGGTTAGCTAAAATCTGGGTAATGTGATCAAACGGTCAGAAAAATGGATTGGTCTCTCAGGAACCGTCCTCTTATGGTTCAGATCCTACCTCTCAGATTGGACGCACTGTGTACAATATGGTGCAATGACATCTGAGCCCTTTAGGGTTACCTCTGGTGTTCCGCCGGGTTCTGTACATGCTTCCATTAGGTGATATTATTCGCAGGTATAATATCAGTTTCCATTGCTACGCAGATGACACTCAACTATATCTTCCGATGGAGGAATCTGCCACACTAAATTGTGGAAATTTGGAGGCCTGCCTCACTGGGATAAAAGAGTGGACGTTACTCAACTTCTCGCGCCTTAACTCTGAAAAGAACGAAATGTTAGTTATTGGTCTATCTAAATGCCGTGACTTGTTCTCAAAAACTGCTCTGAACATTGACAAATGTAAGATAACCCAGAGTGACTCAGTTTCAAATTTAGGTGTCATATTTGACCCCGATCTTTCCTTTCGAACACACGAGAAGAATATTACTAGAACAGCTTTCTTCCATCTTCGCAACGTTGCTAAAATTCGTCCTATGCGTTCTCAGTCAGATGCGGGGATTATAATTCACGCCTTTGTTACTTCCTGTCTCCATTACTATAACGCACTACTCTCTGGTCTCCCGATGTCTATTCCACACGGATGTGAAGCAGTCATAAAAAACTGTGGGCATGCAACTTGATTTAAGAATGGCTAAATGCTACATTGTTTGGGGGGGAATACAAACTAGTTTTGAGTTTTTACATTTTACAGTAGACACTGCTATTTTTTAACACACCCCTCTGAACTATTTGCCTAATTTTCCAGACTTCAGAGCATGCATATGATGAATGCTGGGTCTTGTCTGTTTTCTGAGACTCTACCGCACCTACTTGTTTGGCATGTATTCATAAAAGAATATACTAAAACCTGAGATATCCTGGTTAGTAACATTGCACTGCCATTATTGTGAATAATTGTGAATTATTGTGAAATGTCTTCATTTTCCTCATGTTGAGGTTTTTGAGTTTTTCCTTGCCCTTATGTTGGTTTCAGATCAGGGGATGGTGTAATAATAGTCTGTAATAATAGTCTGTGCAATAACCTGTGCAACCCTTTGAGACTCTGTGATTAAGAGCCATACAAACAAAAATGACTTGACTTGACTTGAATAGCACTGTGTACCACTTAAAATTGGTCTCTCTCCCACAGTAACTTATAGAGTGGTGAGGCTCATTTTGACTGTCATTCTTGTTATAAACAATGCTTTTTTTTAGTAAAAATGTTACAAAATACTGCAAACGAGAAAGTTACCTTCGGTGCAGATGGCGCGAGGCAGAGAGAAGGCAGTTGGTGTGATATGTGCATCATGTAATCAAATTAATCAGACTGCTTGGGAGGCGCTTTGGGATGTTTGCAGTTTGTTCTGTGGCTTTTCATCATTATATGTCTCTACAGTCAACATACATTGTTTAATGAGCTGTCATGTAAAGGATTCCTTCGCGATGCACAGCCAAAACAAGGACTGCTGATGTGACAGTTTAACTTTAAATTGTAGTTGAAACTGTTCCCTAGCATAGAAAATGCAGTTTTCTTTTAAAATTGAAGATCACATCAAAATTGCAACAGTGGTCTGATTTTTTCCAAAATTGTGCAGCCCTAGTCAAGTCAAGTCAAGTCATTTTTATTTGTATAGCCCTTAATCACAAATAGTCTCAAAGGGCTTCCCAAGTTATTACATATAAGAAGTTTAGGTTATTCATATGCTGTAAGCCCTAGCACTCACGTACATTGAAACTCAAAAATAGATGTTATAGTAGAGTCAATTTTTTCTCCAAGCCAGATGTACTAATGTAAAGAGCCTTATATGGATGACTTAGCGAGTCATCTTGCTGCTACGGATCTTGGCCACGGATTTAATGTCCTGTTGGGAGACTTCAACACCATTGGAAATAATTAGTCAAACTAGTAATGTGCAGCTGTCGGATGAGGTGCAGCTGTCGGATGAGGTTGCTCACCTTGTCAGAAAGCACAAAGAACAGTATTTAGAGAAACTGAAGATTGCATACGCAGAACTAGCGATTGACCTACACAGTCTTCCTCCCGACATATTCACACATCTAACCAAATCCTCCAGTCTGACTGACTTCAGTCCACACTGCCAGTACCACTTTATCATAAATGAAGTATCCCAATACACTTGTGCTGATCTAAAAGCTTATGAAAAGCTGGATGCTAACCAGGTCTTTGTGGCTGGCACGTGTTGCTGTGGTTAATTGTGACAACAAATGCACCCCCAGCGAGAAATGTCCCCCTTGCACAAACATCACTAAAACGACTTTGGATCAAATTTTTGGGAGGAACGTAACTGAACAGTGAAGCACGAGGCATTTGCATCTTGTAGATAAATCACTTTTGAGGATGTTGAAAAAATTGTCTTTGGCGAAATGACGTTTTATCTTCTCAACTTTCGTTTCCTGTTTTATCCGTTGATAATTTGATAGTTCATTTCGGCGTAATAAGCTTTATGGTAAAGCACATAACAGTTTTCAATACATGTGCTATTCGGAAGATTACTGTTTTGAATCATTGCTTAATCAAAATAAAAGCAGCTTGTTTATGTAGTAAGAAATTAAAACAGTAAGACACTAACGTTAGCTAGTTAGTACCAGCTAACTTATAATGTTGTCACGTTGACCGATTGTTTTGAGTGTCTTTGACGTGACTCGTACCTCTTTAACATAAATTGTTCGGAAATACATCAGACGTACCTTGTAAAAAAGTTCATTGCAAATCCTGGAATACTCGACGGCTGCCAGCCTGCCAGTGTTGTACCACAGCCAATGTTGGACATGTTACTTTAAAAAATTAATTACGGTAGTTATACTTACTTACTTTTTCTTCCAAAAAGTAATTGCGTTAGTAACTGAGTTACTCTATGGTAAAAATAACTAATTACCAGAGAAAGTAACTATTTCTGTTACTTTAAAGATAAGTTATATGTCAAAAAATATTAAACTTACTAAGCAGTATTCGAGCAGTCAGTTGAATCGAGAAGAACAGACATACCTTGTAATATTGATTGCACCTCACCGGGAACAAACAGGATTATTGTACACTTGAAGTGCAAAATAAAGAAACAGTAAACAAAATAACGAAATAAGATTTAATTATTTATATATATATATATATATATATATATATATATATATATAAAAATAATTAAATCTTAGTTATATATATATATATATATATATATATATATATATATATATATATATATATATTTATATATATATATTTATATATATATATATATATATATATATATATATATATATATATATATATATATATATATATATATATATATATATATATATATATATATATATATATATATATATATAGCTGAGAGTCCAGACAGCATACACCGCTTGTCTGCATCATATGCATCAATATCGGTCATTCTTAACTATCCTTTGCCATTCACATCACATCCATCCCTCGCATACACTCATGCATCCATTAACCATTAAATTAACTGACCTCCTCCCCATTACTTCTGCACTACATACTCTCTTAGTCAAACGGCCTTCATCTATTCTTTCCATATGTGCAAACCACCTCAGAAAATTTTCATCAACCCTCTCAGGATGTGTCCCATATAAGATTATGCTAAATTGTGCTAAATAATGGTTTCAATTCAAGGTGCAAGCCCAGTTCTTTTGAAAAATGTCACAAAACACAGCAAACGAGGATACCAACGTATTTTACCTCCAGTGCAGTCAGAGCGACGAGAAAGAATGCACGTGCCCTGTGTATAGTTCAGCCCATTCCTACCGCTTATCCAATCAAATTGCTCTAGGTGCTTGCTAGAGTTTCTAGGTAAATAAACGTGGCTTTTCATCATAAAGTGTCTAAACAATTAATTGTTTCATAATCTTCCATATAATGTAATATTTCGAGTATGTTGGTGTGACACCTTGACTGTAAACTGTTGAGGAAACTGTGCCCTTTATAATTTGGAAAGATCAGAATTGCTGTCTATATATGCTGCACTGAACCCTTTGAGCATATGTTTTGTCTTGGCGCAGTGCGTGGCAGTCAGCTCCGCTAACAGCTATATGCCAACAAGTCACGTTAACACTTACATGTGAATGAGTCATGCTAACAACTTCATGTTAACAAATCATGCTAACTGCTACATGCTAATGGAAAATGCTAAAGAGTCATGCTAATGGTTACATGCTAACAACTACGTGCCAGAGTCCACCCCCAACTTCCACAATTGCTACAGAAATTGACTAGTTTACAGCTTTTTATTTTGGAGGATAACTATATTTCCCAAATGACTGGTAAAAGAAACTGATGAGAAGAACTGGAGGCCTTTTCCAGTCAAGAGCACTTAATTCTTGGTCAATGTCCATGAATTCATGGATGCTTTAACCGGACGGGCTGAGTTCAGCAAGGACACTGCCTTTTTCATTGAGCATTAAAACCGAGAATGGAGAGGAAGAAATGAGAAAGTCTAACAAATACATTCCGGTTAATGGACAAAAAAAATCTAGATAGATAGATAGATAGATAGATAGATAGATAGATAGATAGATAGATAGATAGATAGATAGATAGATAGATAGATAGATAGATAGATAGATAGATAGATAGATAGATAGATAGATAGATAGATAGATAGATAGATAGATAGATAGATAGATAGATAGATAGATAGATAGATAGATAGATAGATAGATAGATAGATAGATAGATAGATAGATAGATAGATAGATAGATAGATAGATAGATACTTTATTCATCCCCGAAGGGAAATTCACATTTCCAGCAGCATCCCTGAGCTGAGAACAGTACAATAATAAGCCAAAAGAATACAATATACAAATACCCAGTGTGACGTGCAAATGCCCCTATTCAAGTATTATAATTATTTATAATCATAATTTTGCCAAGGGGCATACCCACACACTTTAGCTCCATTCTCAGCTATAATGAACTGTAGTGGTGAATTATTCCACACAGTCACTAGCAGGATTTTTGAAAAACAGGGTTGGTATGGGTGCTTGAAATCCTGGAAAATGCTTTAATCTTAATGTTGTTTTTTCATTGTTTTAAAAGTGCTAAAAGTTTGGGAGAAGTGCTAGCAAATGCTTGAATTCGTTGCCATGCTTCTTGGCATTTTTGACTTGTTAGACAACGCATTAAATCAGGGGCGTCCAAACTTTTCAGAAACCGGGTGAGATTTGGTCGCCTGAAAATAAGCTTTTGGCAAATTCCCCCTTCTTTGCTGGACAAATTTTCTTGACATTTTTCATGACAGTCTTTAATAAATTCTATACCTCGTAGCTCTTCTTTGTCGCATTTTTATTTGACTCGCGGGGTCTCGTGAAAAAGAGCTGCTTTCCCCTTATAACAACTTCCAGTTGCTTCACCTTTTCACAACGGTCGTTTTGTAGTCAGCGTGTTAAAACTGGCAGTGCCTCTATATCAGCGGTGGCGAACAAGTTTGACACAAAGAGCTGAAATTTTTAACTGTGAGAGTCAAAGAGCCACACCACGCACTGACCTGCCATGACACACAGACACACACAAACACACACAATTAAAAACATTATTTCCCATAACACATTCCTCTCCTTACAATACAAGTATTGCTCTTGTGTTGATTTCAAAGAAAGTGTCCACCCTCAATACACACACAAAAAAAACTAAACATGAAAAAAGGCAAAGAGCCACAGTATATAGAAAATGTGATGAGGCAAAGAGCCGCATTCTTATTGGCCAAGAGCCGCATGCGGCTCTAGAGGCATGTGTTCACCACCCCTGCTCTGTATATCATATTCTTTGAAACAGCGACAGAGTCTTGGCAAATTAGGCAAATTCAGTTGTTTTGGATTTATACTCCAAATCCTATTTGTCGTGGAAGCGGCAGCCCTCACAGTCAACTTCCATCCATCATTCCACTATCTGCACCGGTTATCATCAATAGGGTCGCGGGGGTGCTGGAGCCCATCCCAGCTATCTTCGGGCATTGGGCAGGGGACGCCCTGAACTGGTTGCTAGCCAGTCGCAGGGAACACAGAGACAGACACTTGCTCCTTCACATCGAGGGCACAAATTGGACCTGACATGCATGTTTTTGGAAAGTGTGAGGAAACCGGTGTGCCCGGAGAAAACCCAGGCAAAAGCATGGGAAGAAAATGCAAACTCCGCACAGGAGGATTCGATCGCATGACCTCAGACCTGTGCCACGCATGCGGTAACCACTAAGCCGCCTTGCCACCCACAGTCAACTTTTTTTTTTGTTTACAGTCGCCATGTCGGAAATGAGGTGGGCTAAAATTTTCACAGAAGGCTAAGGGCATGGTGCCCAAAGGCTACTGCCATCATCTGGTAAAATGTTGATTTTATTATAATTCCCAATTTTTTTTTAGACATTTATTTTGTACTGCTATCAACATTACTGGCGGGACACATATTATTAATTTCATGACAGAGGCTGCGGCCGAGTAAAAATTTGATCAGGGGCTGTAACTGGCCCCAGGGCTGTACTTAAGACATCCCTGCACTAAATGGAGAAAAAAAATCAACTCTGCTTGAAAATGACTCTGATACGCCTGGTGGCTTTGCATGTGTTCTTCACTCGTGTGTAACTGCAGCTGGCAATAGTTTATATGGTGTTGTCATCTGAGGCGTCATCACCCGAAAGGACAAGTGAAGAGATTAAGATTTTGGGGTACTGCAGAAATTTAAAAATTGGCTTTGAAAGTGCTTACAAAGTGCTTGAATTTGGCCATGAAAAGCATGTACAAACCCTGGAAAAAAGACCTAATGTACTAATAAATAGTTGCAGATTAATTAGAATATTGATTATTGGTCGAATAACAGGGGTGGGCACTTAAAAGCTCTGGCTTCAGCTTACTCCCTTTGGGCTCATGTTTATCTTCACTGGAGATCAAAATAAGAGAACAACTCATTTTGAAATTATACCATTGTCACTGTTCCAGAGTCAAAATACATTTTATTGTGGCCCTATCATGGTACTAGAACACCTTTTTCACAAAATGATTAAAGGCATTTCACCCCCAAAAATATTTTTTAGAAAATTCACCTATCCAAATTAGAGAACACAGTGGTCAAAATTAGAGAACAACTATGACTTTGGCATAGAAAAAAAATCTCAAGATTAAAACAGTCAGCAATGAGTAAGAAGTGTCCAGGCCTCTGATCATAAATGATTTCAGCACATCAGCATCCACAGGAGAACACTAGTCTCACACATTGCTCTTGTGTGATTTTGGTCCATTTTTTTCCAGTTTCCTCCACAGTTTGGTGATTGTAGTGGGTTTTCAGACCATAACTTTGTCACCAAGGGTTTTCCAGAGGTTCTCTATTGGGTTGAGATCAGTACTCTACGCAAGCCATACCATTAATTCAATTATTTCACCTTCAAGGAAATTCTTTACCCGATTTGCTGTGTGACATGAAGCATTGTCCTGCATGAAGACTGCAGGCTAATTGGGCTATGAATACATGTGAGGACCCATGTGCTGTTGAAGAAGGTTTTGATACACATTTGCATTAATTCAGCATTAATTCAGCATAAATTAGCTGTGCAAGAGACCCTAATCCGTCTGCAGAAAACATGCCACAAACTATGACACTTCCTTCCCCACTTTCCACTGACTTTTTTTTTACCCACTTTGGGTTTAGTCGTTCTGCAATGTGACCCCAAACATAATGCTTCCTATTAGACCTAAATAAACTAATTCTGCTCTCATACCTGAAGTGAACTTTAGACCAATATCCACACAACATGCTCCCCGACAAAACTTTTGATTTTTTTTTTCTTTTTTCTTTTTTTTTTGTTAATGAAAAGTTTGTAAATTATCTGCTTTGACAGGGGTCAGGGACATATAGCTCATGAGTCATGTTTGCCTCAGAGAGAAAATAGAACTTGAGCATTTATTTACATGCAGAGCCAATTGTTGCACATGCAATGCAAAGGCAGTACTGACTGATTGAAGGGTTTGGTCCAGTATAAATAGGACACAATTTTAACTAGTTTACAGTCAAGGTGTCACACCAACAAACCCCGTTTTTGGCTATAAATCGCTAAAAAAATCCTTTATGTGGAAGCTTGTTAAACATTCTATGTTCACTGTTGAGACACTTTATGACAAAAATCCACCAAAATGTTGGGACACTTAATGACTTAAAGCCACCAGACAAATATTAAACATCCAAAAGCTCTGGCAATGCAATTGGGTGAGTGGTGGGAATGAGCGGAGCTATTCACTGGGCGCGCACACTCCTTCTATTTGCTGAGTGCCGTCTGCACTAAAGGTAAATATGTTAGAATTCTCGTTTGCAGTATTTTGTGACATTTTTACAATAAACTTTGCCTGCTTGTATTGAAACCATTTTTCCAGTCAAAATGAGCCTCATTGATTGATTGATTATTGCTCCAGCGAAGGTCGGGGGGTCCCGTCCCTGTGCGTTGAGCCGACCAGATGAACCAGGTTTTTCCAATGCTGGCGGTCTTGTGCCAGCTGTTCTGCATCCTCTACAGCAACTCCGTGTTGTTGGAGGTCGCCCGCAACGACGTCGAGCCATCGAGTGCGGGGTTTCCCTCGTGTCGTCTCCAGCCTGCTGCCTTTGGGTCAAACTGGAGATTGGCTCGTGTCGGATGGTCTGGTGGTAGACGAAGGACATGGCCAAACCAGCGGGTGCGGCGTTGTGCGACCAAGGAAGATGCTCGGGGTTGGCACGTGCGGGCTCTAAGCTCTTTATTGGAGACTCGTTGGGGCCACCTGATGTTCTCGACGGTTCTGAGAGCCCTGCTATCAAAGCCGTCGATTCTTGTGGCCAGGGTGTCGTTCAGGGGCCATGTTTCTGAGCCATAAAGCAGGATAGAGAGTACGGCGAGGTTGTAAATGCGGAGCTTCGTCTTGCGTTCGATGGTCTGGTGCCGCCAGAGTGGTTTCCAGAGAGACTGCAGAGCAGATGCTGCCAGGGCTCTTCTGCGGAGAATCTCTGGTTTTAGGTCCCCATTGTGTGTCACCATGGACCCCAGATACACAAAGCTCTTGACAGGCTCTACGATGTCGCTACCAATTTGGATGGGAGGTGGATCTGGTCCATCACCAACATACATGAACTTGGTTTTCGTCCAACTCACTTGGAGGCCAAGCCGCGTTGCCTCTTCGCTGTAAATGCCCAGAGCGTCTTTCAGCTGGCTGTAGGAAGTGCTGAGCATGATGGTGTCGTCAGCATACTCCAGGTCAGTCAGGTGGTAGTTGCCGAAAGACACTCCGGGGATGCGCTCACTAACCCTGAACATCAGATGGTCGATGATGCAATTAAAAAGGTCGGGAGCAGCCACGCAGCTTTGACGAACGCCGCTGGAGATAGTAAACCAGTCGGAATCAATGCCGTTGATACGGACACAGCTCTCTGCGTTGCTGTAGAGTAGCTTGAACAGGGCTATGATCTTGGGTGGTGCTCCGAGAGCTTGGAGGATGTTCCACAGTGAAGAGTGGCAGACGGTGTCAAAGGCGGCCTTCAGATCAATGAATCCGATATATAGATGGCGATCTTTACGGAATTCACGGGTCTTCTCTATCAGCAGACGGACGGCAGAGATGTGGTCCGTTGTGGAGCGGTTGGGCATAAAGCCAGCCTGCTGGGGACGGCGGCAGCTTCTGATTGCTGGAAGGGCACGGCTGAGCAAGATCCTAGTAAAGACCTTGCCCGGGATGGAGAGTAAGGTTATACCTCTGTGATTTCCACAGACAAGCCTGTCACCCTTGCATTTCCAGAAGGGCATGATGACTCCTCTGGTCCAGTCGGTGGGCAGCTGCTCCGATTCCCACACCTGGTTGAATAGGCAGGTTAGCCACTCCACCATGCCATCACCGCCGGCCTTGAGCATCTCGCCGGTAATGGCACAGATGCCGGGGGCTTTCTTTGTGTTCAGCTTCTTCAGAGCAGCTCTCACTTCCTCGGGTGTTACAGGGTCTGTGCAGCAGGCGTCGCTAGGAGGTGCTGTGTTTGCAGCCACTAGGAGGGTGGGATCAGCCGGGATGGTGCTGTGCTGCAAGAGGAGGCTAAAGTGCTCCTTCCAGCGCACGAGACAGTTGGCTTCTGTCATGATGAGGTTGCCGTCTGAGTCTTTTACCAGGGCTGTCTTTATGTGTGGGCCGCTACGGGCTTGGCGTAGTAGACTGAATACGCGGCTCATGTTGTTGTTGTTGGCCGCGGACTCAAGCTGTTGGGCTTCTGCCTGCCAAAACCTCTCCCTATCTTCAGCAATGGCCACATTGCGCAGGCGGTTCAGTCTCCGATAGTCCGTGAGGTCGCCTCGGAGCCGGGCCTCACGCCGCTGGTCTATGATGTTTAGTGTCCTCTCTGATATCCAGGGCTTTCTCGGGGAGGATCGCGGGCGTCCGAGGACATTGTGAGCAGACTGGAGGACACTTTCCTTGAAGGCCGCCCAGTCTGTCAGCTTGTCAGGAGCCAGGGCATCGAGAGTGCGGCGGATGGAGCAACTGAAGTCTCTGGCGATGTTGGGGTCGCTGAGTCGGGAGGAGTCGGGGCGAGGCAGAGTCTTGTGCTGGTTGGCTCGGAGCTTTAGCTTGAGCTGGGCCACCAGCAGACGATGGTCTGTGTTGCCAAGCTGTGCTCCTCTGAACACCCGGCAGTTGGTTACAAACGACTTCCAGCGTCGTGATATCAGGATGTGGTCCAATGCCTTCCTGGTTCTGCCATCTGGGCTGTACCACGTCCAGTGATGGATGCATTTCCGGGGAAACCAGGTGTCAGCAACACAAAGGTTGTTTTGGTGGCAGAGGAGGAGGAGGCGGTTGCCATTGTCGTTTGTTGTGCTGTCAACGAAGGTGGTGCCGACAGGTAAGCCGGGGGGCCGATCATTGCTGGATAGAGTGGCGTTGGCATCAGTGAGGATGATGGTGACATCGTGTGGTGGGGCTTGGTCGACAGCCTGGTGGAGTTGGTCAAAGAACGCGTCCTTCCCATCCTCATCAGCGACATCAGTGGGGGCGTAGGCGACGATCACTGTCATCTTGCCGTGATGGTGGAGGAAGCGAGCAGACAGTAGTCTGTCGCTTATTGGTGTCCAGCTGATGAGGGACCTACGGAGGGCTTTTGGAATGGCGAGAGCCACACCGTAAAGGCCGGTCCGACTCTCGGGGCCACTCCAGATGTAGCAATGGTTGCCAGCTGTTGTTTCACCATTGCCTTGCCATCGTACTTCACAGAGCCCTGCCAGGGTGATGTTATAGCGACAGAGCTCTCGGGACAGCAGGGTGGCAGCTCCGGGGCGAAGGAGTGTCTGGACATTCCAGGTGGCGACACGGGTCTTACGACGAAGGTCGATCCGTACTCGTTGGTCGGGGGCAGGCTGGGGTCCGTTACCGTGTTGGTCAGTCCGGCTTCTTTCTCTGGTCAGTTTCGTAACAAAGGGGGTTTTCTCCTGGGTGAGTTGTTAGCCCTCCGCAGGATAGTCGGTTGGTGGGGCTGCCACCTCACAGCGTACCGACACGCTGGGGTCTTTGTTTGTCTGGAACCTACCCCGGAGACCGGCCCGCCATGGGTGACCCTACCAGGAGCAAGCTCCCGACGGTATCGCTCTCCAGGGTCACTGGAACACGCAAGCCCCCTCGCCGCATCAAGGCCAGACCCATCCGAGGGGGAAATGAGCCTCAACACTCTTAAATAACTGCGAGCGGGAGACAAATTGTAAGTGGTATATTTGTATTGATAAGGGACACAGGTATTATTAATTTATCGATTCCATCAAAACAGCAAACATCAAGGGCAGCATGGCGGATGAGTGGTTAGCGCATTTGCGGCACACTTCTGAGGTCATGGATCGAATCCAGCTACCAGTCTTCTTGTGCGGAGTTTGCATGTTCTGCCCGTGCTAGTGTGGGTTTTCTTCCGGGCACTGCAGTTTCCACCCACATTCCCAAAACATGCATATAAGGTTCATTGGACAGTCCAAATTATCCCTATGTGTGACTGAGCAAATGAGTTGTCTGTCTCTGTGTGCCCTGCAACTAACTGGCTGGCAACCAGTTCAGAGTGTCCCCTGCCCACTACCCAAAGATAGCTGGGATGGGCTTCAGTACCCCCTTGACGCTACTGAGGATAAGTGGTGTAGGTAATGGATGCATGGATCAAACATAACACTGTAAAATAAAATGTGCTGAAGAATTAGCTTTGTCTATTGAGCAGGTTTGGGGGTTTGTTGAATTTTGTCTGCAAACGAAAATTCTAACATATTTACCTTCGGTGCAGGCAGTGGCTGAGGAGGTAGAGTGATTTATGGGATCTACCTAGTGGAGATTCACTTAATACGGGTGATTATTGTCTTGTTGTGAGGGGGCGTCTCCCCCTGGTAGAATTCTCCCACCGTGGTCTGCTGCGTGTCTAAAGTGGAGGGATCTCTATCTCTATCTCTGAGAGATAGCAAGGCAAAGAAAGGGGGGTGGGAGACCGAAAGGTCTTGTAGACCTTAGTTATGGGTCACCAAAAGTGAGAGGATGCAGAAGTAACGTGACTGAGTGCATAAAAAGAGAAGATTGGAAGGATAATGACTAAAAGGAAGGTTGATGTGTTAGCTTTGAGCGAAACAAAGATGAAATGAAAGGGTGAATTACAGCTTGGAGGTATGTATGGTAGAAAGTCTGGAGTTACGGGTGGAAATGCTAGAGAAGGAGTGGCTATGCTTATGTTTGAGAAAGCAAAAGATAAACTGGTGGAGTGGAAAGAGATATCTTCCAGATTGATGTGGGTAGGGTTAAAGTGGGGTGTAGAAGTACGGATGCAAGTGCAAATGGACCTAAATCAAAAAGAAGTGCTGAGGAGAGAGAGGAGCTCTGGAAGGATTTGTCCGAATGTGTGGCAAGTGCGAAAGAAGGGTGGAAAGTGGTAATACAAGGTGACCTGAATCCTAGAGTTGGTGATGGAACTGTTGAAAATGTGTTTGGTAGATATGGAGTACCAGGAAGAAATGAGAGTGGGAATAAATTGATTAAGTTATGTGTGGAAAATTAGTTGGTGATTGCAAATACATTGTTTACAATGAGGGACGTTAATAAGTATACCTTTGTCAGAATGGGTGGTGGTGAGATGTTTGACAGAGCACTGATGGATTATGTAGTGGTTAGGAAAGGGATGTTAACTAGATTGTTGGATGTGCATGTTTACAGAGGTGAAATGATTGGTATGTCTGTTAATTTTTATGTGGAAGGAAAACTGAGAATAGATGGATCGTGGAGGGCTAGTTATAAGAAGAGTGTGAAGGTAGAGGTGAAAATGTCAGAGTTGAATAAGGCAGAAAAGGAAAGAGAGTTTAAGGAGAGGATAGGGGAAGATTATGAACTATTAGGAGAAGAGAAGTGGAGAGTGGAAATTGAATGGAAGTGGTTTAAAGAGGCAGTGTTGTGGAGTTCGAAAGAAGTGTGTGGAATGAGAAAAGTTGGCCGAGGTATTAGGAAAGGAAGCAAATGGTGGAATGATGATAGATAGATAGATAGATAGATACTTTATTCATCCCCGCAGGGAAATTCACATTTCCAGCAGCATCCCTGAGCTGAGAACAATACAATAATAAAGCAAAAAGAATACAATATACAAATAGCCAATGTGACATGCAAATGCCCACTGTAGCGTGTTGTATAGAATATCTAAATAGTGCTACACAGAATACATATTGCAATAAAATTCGGTAATATGCAATGTAGGGGGTGTGGTATAATGTGGGCTTTTACTCTGCCGGGTAGAGTTAAAGAGCCTCATGGCATGAGGAAGAAAATATCTCTTCAGTCTGTCCGTAGTACAAGACAGTGACAGCAGTCTGTCGCTGAAACTGCTCTTCTATCTGGAGATAATGCTGTGTAGTGGATGCGATGGATTGTCCATGATTGACCGTAGCTTTTCCAGTGCCCGTCTCTCAGCTACTGTGGTCAGGCTGTCCAGCTCTGTGCCCACAACAGAGCTCGCTTTCCTCGCCAGTTTATTGAGACGATAGGCATCCTTCTTCTTGACGCTGCCTCCCCAACACGCTGTCGCATAGAAGAGGGCGCTTGCCACAACTGTCTTATAGAATATTTTCAGGAGCTTTTTGCAGATTTTGAAGGAGGCCAGCCCTCTGAGGAAGTAAAGTCGGCTTTGGCCTTTCCTACATAGAGCTTCTGTGTTGGCAGTCCAGTCCAGTTGGTTGTCCAGCTGCACACCCAGGTATTTGTAGGTCTGGACAAATTCTACACATTCTCCTTTGATGGTTACAGGAACTTGGTGGTGTTCAGGTGCAGGTGGTTTGCGTCGCTCCATCGGACAATGTCCTGAATCAATTTCCTGTACTCCTCCTCCTGCCCATTTCTGATACATCCCACGATCGCAGTGTCATCAGCAAACTTTTGCACATGGCAGGACTCAGAGTTGTACTTAAAGTCCGATGTATACAGAGTGAATAGGAACGGAGAGAACATGGTCCCCCGCGGGAATCCTGTGCTGCTAACCACAGTGTCTGATGTACAGCCCCCCTGTTTTACATACTGGGGTCTGCCTGTCAGGTAGTCCATAATCCATTCTACAAGGTGTGAGCTAACTCCCATCTCTGTCAGTTTCCTACTCAGTAGCAGAGGCTGTATGGTATTGGAGGCACTGGAGAAGTCAAAAAACGTAATCCTCACAGCCCCCTTAGCCCTATCCAGGTGAGAGAGGGATCGGTGTAACATGTATACTATAGCATCCTCCACTCCCACCTTCTCCTGGAAAGCAAATTGCAGAGGGTCGATGGCGTGACGGACCTGTAGCCTCAGGTGGTGCAGCAGCAACCGCTCCATGGTTTTCATCACATGTGATGTCAGGGCAACCGGCCTGAAGTCGTTGAGTTCCTCAGGTCTTGATTTCTTTGGGACTGGGATGATGTAGGATGTTTTCCGCAGCTGAGGGACCCTCCCCTGTTCAAGGCTCAGGTTGAAGATGCGCTGTAGAGGGTCTTCCAGCTCAGACGCACAGGATTTCAGCAGTCGGGGGGATACTCCATCTGGACCAGCTGCCTTGCTGGTTTGCAGCCTCCTCAGCTCTCCACACACCTGGGCTGCAGTTATTTTGAGTGGGGGGATGTCCTCCATGCTAGTGTCCAGAGGGGGAGGGGGAGGGACAGCTGCAGTACTCAGGGGTGAGGATGAGGCGGTCAAACCTGTTGAAAAAGTTGTTCAACTGGTTGACTCGCCCCACATCTACATCCACAGCCACACCCTGCTTGGTGCTGCAGCCAGTAATTGTTTTCATCCCTTCCCACACCTCCTTCATGTTGTTGTTCTGCAGCTTTTTTTCCAACCTTCTCCTGTACTGCTCCTTCCCTTTCCGGAGCTGGACTCTGAGCTCCCTCCATACTCGTTTTAGCTCCTGCTGATCACCATGTTTAAAGACCCTCTTTTTTTGGTTCAGAAGGCACTTGATGTCGCTCGTGATCCAGGGCTTGTTGTTGGCATAGCAGCGTACAGTCTTTATAGGAACAACATTGTCCATGCAGAAGTTAATGTAGTCAGTAGTGCAGTTTGCCATCTCCTCAATGTCCCCACTGCGGGACCCTAGCAGGACATCCCAGTCCGTACGTCCAAAGCAGTCTCTCAGCCTCAGTGGACCTTTTTCTAAAAGAGCGTGTGGTTGTTGGTAGCCTCCTCACTTTTGGTTTGTAATGAGGTTTAAGAAGAATGAGGTTGTGGTCTCCTTTCCCAAGGGCAGGCAGTGTCGTTGCACCATAGGCATCTTTGATGTTCGCATACAGTAGGTCAATAGTCCTATTTCCCCTGGTCTTGCAGTCCACATACTGGACGAAAGAGGGCAGTGTCTTATCAAGAGTCACGTGGTTGAAGTCCCCAGAGATTAACATTGCAGCCTCCGGGTGTTGTGTTTGTAGTTTTGCCACAGCGG
The DNA here is from genome assembly GCF_059441175.1 of Urocampus carinirostris. Lineage (NCBI taxonomy): Eukaryota > Metazoa > Chordata > Actinopteri > Syngnathiformes > Syngnathidae > Urocampus > Urocampus carinirostris. Next base: position 45,123,409 of record NC_142356.1, on the reverse strand, counting down.
AGTGGATGACTTCACACGCTACTTCCGCATCAGCGCGCGGTGGGATGTAAACAATAACAGCAATGGCGTGTCCGAACTCTCTGGGCATGTAATAGGGACGCAGACTTACGGCCAAAAGTTCCACATCACGGCAGCAGATAGAAAGCTTTGTTTTTACATGCCCGGGGTTACACCACCTCGTGTTCACGTAGCTAGCCAGTCCCCCTCCTCTGCGCTTCCCACTGGCTTTTGTGTTTCTGTCAGCCCGAACAGCGCAGAAGCCGGTTAGCGCGACGTTAGCGTCCGGGTTGCTAGATGTGAGCCACGTTTCCGTAAAGCAAAGCAAGCTGCAGTCCCTGTATACTTTGATGTCTTTCACAAGCACAGCCAGTTCGTCAATTTTATTTGGTAGGGAATTGACATTCCCCATGATTATGGACGGTACCGAGGGCTTATATCGCAACTTCGCCGCTAGCCGCTTAGCCTTTACCTTAGCACCGGCTCTGCACCCCCGGTTGGGTCGCCTCACCTCGTCAGGTAAAAGGGGGACCGCGCCGGCTCGAGAATTCCTCAGGTCGAGGAGTTGATTCCCCGAATAAACGCATTTTTGTGCGTTAAAACCCATATCCATAGGATAGAAAATAATCCAAAGTGCCGCAAGTGTTGCAAGGCAGACACTGAAGATGTAAGCAAAAAAACAAAACACTAAATCACAAAAGTAGCGAAAATAACACGGGAGCTGCTGGAGTGGCTGCCATTCGCGCCGGCGCCGGAAGTACTGAATTATGATACATGCCTTTGAGGAGTGGCTGCAAGATAAGAGTGGTGATGCATATGGACAGTATATAGTGACAAAAGGGTTGGTAAAAGCGGTGGTGGGCGAAGCGAAGAGGAAAGCAAATGCTGAATGGTGTTGAAAGGTAGGAGTGAACTTAGAGGAAGGAGAAAAGTGTTCTGCAAAGAAGTGAAAAGATTAAATAAGAGCAAGTCTGGAAAGGAAGAGAAAGTGAAAGATAAGGATGGTAGATTGCTGGTTAGCGGTAGTGCAGGACGAGATGGGCAGAGTATTTTGAGGAGTTGTCGAATGTGGAGTATGGGAGATAAGTGAGAGTCGAGGCGATCGGTGGTATGGGGAGAATGCCCGTGTTGGGTGATTATAATCTGAAGCCTGTGGAAACATGGGAGGTGCAAGAGGCAGTGAAAGAAATGAAAGGGGGGAAGGCGCCTGGGTTTGATGGTTGTACTGCTGAATGCTTGAAAAAAGGTTTGTTCTCTGTGCCGTATGGAAGAGTCTTGATTAAGAGTGACAGGAAGAACGGATGAGTTGGTGATGGAGGAGCTGAGTGGTTTCAGGAAAGGAAGAGGATGTGTGGATCAGGTGTTTGTAATACAACAGGTGTGTGAGAAATATTTTGCAAAAGGTAAGGATGTTTATTTGGCATTCATGGACTTGGAAAAGGCGTATGACAGAGTTGATAGAGAGGCGATGTGGCAGGTGATGGTAATGTATGGAGTGGGTGGAAAGTTGTTGGAAGCATTGAAGAGTTTTTATGTGAACAGCAGAGCATGTGTAAGAGTAGGGAGTGAGACAAGTGAGTGGTTCCCTGTGTTGACTGGTGTGAGACAGGGGTGTGTGATGTTCAATGTGTACATGGATGGTGTGGTAAGAGATGTGAATGCAAAAGTATTTGGCAGAGGTGTGGAAATGATGGATAACAATTGAACAGTGTGGCAGGTGAGTCAATTGTAGTTTGCAGATGACACAGCGTTGTGGCTGTTTCTGAGGAAGCATTGAGAAGGTTGTAATTGAGTTTAGAAGAGTGTGTGATAGGCGTAAGTTATGTGTGAATGTTGAGTAAGAGTAAGGTGATAAAGTGTTCATGTGATAGAGTGGGCATGGCGTTAGAAATATGGTTGCACGGACAGGTGCCAGAAGAAGTTGAAAACTTTAGGTACTTAGGTTGTAATGATGAAATGAAATGATATGCATTTATATAGCGCTTTTCAAGACTTCCCAAAGCGCTTTACAGTGTGCTTCAGGTTTCCCAATAGCGGCCCTGCAGCCACGTAAGGCGCTAACCTGCGTATTGGGGGCATTAGGGGTTCAGTGTCTTACCCAAGGACACTTCAACATGTAACACGGAGGAGCTGGGATTCGAACTGCGATCTCTTGATCCCAAGACGAGCGCTCTACCTCCTGAGCCCATTGTGGCTGCAGTTGGTGGAATGGAGTGCGAGGTATTGCACAGAGTGAATCAAGGAAGCAAGGTTTTGGGTGCTCTGAGGAGAGTGATGAGCAACAAGAGTATAAGTAGGGATGTTAAGATGGGACTGTATTAGAGTGTGATTGTGCCAACTGTGTTGTATGGTGCAATGACTTGGAGCCTGAACGCAGATTTAAGAAGGAAGTTAAATGTTTTTGAGATGAAGTGTTTGAGGAGTATGTTAGGAGTGACAAGATTGGATAGATTTAGGGATGAAATAGAGATAGAACTGGAGTAGTCGTGGAACTGAGCAAGCGTGTGGATAAGTGTTCTGAGGAGAGTGATGAGCAACAAGAGTATGAGTATGGATGTTAAGAGGGGACTGTATGAGAGTGTGATTGTGCCGACTGTATTTTCTCCGATTTGACAAGGAAAATAAATATTTTGGAGATGAAGTGTTTGAGGAGTATGTTTGGAGTAACAAGATTGGATAGATTGAGAAATGAAATTACGAGAGACAGAACTGGAGTAGTAGTGGAACTGAGCAAGCATGTAGATAAGAGAGTACTCGGTTGATTTGGACACATGGAGAGGCTGGATGAGGAGCGATGTTGAAAAGGATCTACAGAGCAGAAGTAAATGGAAGGAGACCAAGAGGAAGGCCGCGATTGACGTGGATGAATGGTGTTATGAGTGCTCTGCAGGAAAGAGGTCTAAATATAGAGAAAGCTAGAGCTCTTGTTGGTGATAGGAGTGAGGGAGAGGTGTTGTGAAAGGATAGTGGGATGTTTAGACGCATTCTAAGTGATGGGCATGGCACCTGTATGATGCAGTAGGAGTAAACCAGTGAAAGCTGTCGGGCCCTGCTGTTGAACAGAAGAATGTGTTGTGTCACCTTGACCTGAATGACATGGCCGCTTTCTTGTGTCCCATTTCATCTGGGCCTAGCTGCTAAGTTGAGAATGAAATGAAATGATCTGCATCTATATAGCGCTTTTCAAGTCAATGACTTCCCAAAGCGCTTTACAATATGCTCCACATTTCCCAATAGCGGCCTTGCAGCCATGTAAGGCGCTAACCTGCTTATTGGGGGTATCAGGGGTTCAGTGTCTTACCCAAGGACACTTCGACATGTAACACGGACGAGCCGGGATTCGAACTGGGATCCCTTGATCCCAAGACGAGCGCTCCTGAAGCTACTGCCGCCCCCAAGAAGGCTACCACACAGACCAGCGCTTCCGAGCATGTTCCTGACCAATGCCAGATCTATCGTTCACAAAATTAGTGAATTTGAGCTGCGGATCGCCACCAACAGCTTCGTCCAGAATTGCAGTATTTTTGTCATCACGGAGTCTTGGCTTCCCCGACGCCGCAGTCCAACTAGCAGGACGCACGCTACACCGGCACGACCGAAAAAAAAAACAGGGGTGGGGGACTATGCGCTGCAATAACAGCAGAATCATTGACACACACTCCTCACCCGATATAGAGATTCTAGCAGTATCGGGTAGACCCTTCTATCTACCGAGAGAGCTAACTGTGGTCATTTTGATTGCTGTTTACGTTCCACCGGATGCTAATGTTAGCATAGCGCTAAATCTTCTGCTCGCCGCTATCAATAAACAGCAGCTTGCACACCCCGACTGAGCTTTTATCGTCGCCGGCGACTTTAATCAGGCATGCCTTGTCAAAATCATTCAATACGTGGACTGTGCAACCAAGGGGAAAAGCACTGGACCGTGTGTACATCGGGGAGAACATGCAAACACAGGTAGCTGTACATGTGTACAGAGCTTCTCCCCTCCCCCCACCTAGCTGGATCCGACCATCTCTGTCTGTCCCTCACCCCTTCTGGAGAAAAACAAAGCCTGCAACAAGGACAATACAAACATCTTCTTTGTTCCTTTATCTTCTTTGTTTTCTTCTATTCTCACTGCAAAATGTGAACCTGGAGTGCCACGTCCAATTTCGTTGTCAACCCATTTTGTAACAATGACAATAAAGGTATATTCTCTATTCTATTCTATATCTATATTATATATCTTGTATGTGTATGGACGATTAAATTATATTTATTTGGGTTTTACATTGGATTTGCGGGTGACCAGATCGCCCATCATGTGGGGCTGAATATCCACTGCCAGAAATAATCCAATACAGCCTTTTTGTCTCTAATTTATCACAAAGGAAGCAATCCTGGAAACATATTGTATTTTAGCTTTGATTTATCAATTTTGCAGTTCATTGATAACGATTGATGACTCCGAAGGAAAATCAAGACACAACAAAATGCAACATGGTTTGTTGTTACAAACCAAGATTTATTTACATGGCATGGAAAATCAAATCAATAAACCAAGGGCCTTGTTGACAAGACAACAAGAGAGGGGGGGATTCTGTAGCTGTTCAAAGTACTAATCAATAAGCCCAATATCAAGATAATCAACTCATTTAAAATAATCAGTAATTACTTTATAGCGTGTCAGAATGATATTATTTATGCCTAGCACCAAACAGTTGAGTTATCCTTTTACTAACTTTTAATGAAGCAGGCCAGTTTTGGTAAGCTTAAAATGTGTGAGGGTCGACTATTTACCCTGGTATTCTTGGACTAGTTTTTAACAAATTCACCCTCTGTAAAAGGTTTGCAGTGTTTTGAGTCAGCGTCGCAACCGCATTTTCATTTGACTCCCGTGAAAAAGCACTGCTGTGCCATTAAAACAGCGTCTTGTTGCTTCCCTTTTTCACAGCATTCACTTCCAGTTAGCTTTTTGTAGTCACCATTAGATATCAACCGATTATCAGGCAGGGCGATTATCGGCACCAATATTTGGGAATTTGACGGATATTGGTATTTTTTTTTCAATGCGACGAGACAATTTTTAATGCTCAGAGCAGCCTAGCCTCTCCATGGCTCTAACTCTTTCCTTCCTCTCCTCTTCTTGCTACCCACTCTGCGCCCTCTGCCTGGATGAGGCACCGGTTAGTGGAACCACTGAAGCAGGAACTACCAGGGAGCCGATGCAAGTTAGCTAAATTCTGGGTAATGTGATCAAACTTTCTTGTCTTCGTTAAAAGCCTCTCTGCAGCATTTTGTATTTGTGTGCACTTGATTTTGGACTTTGGAAAACCCGAGATTAGTACATTACTAAATCGAAACGGGAGGTAACAAACACATCAATTCTAATCTCCACATTAGACCGGGACAGAATAGGGCGATTTTTAGCAATACTATGAAGATGGAAAAAAGCTGTTCTAATAATATTCTTAACGTGTGTTTAGAAGGACAGATTGGAGTCATATGTGACACCAAAACTTTCAGCTGAGGCACTCTGGGTGATATTAAGTTTGTTTGTCATATTTCGATGGACCAAATTAACATTTTGGTCTTTTCAGGGTTGAGGCGGAGGGAGTTATGTGACATCCATCTTTTTATCATAGTGAGTCAGGCCTCCGAATGTCTTTGCCTGTCTTGTTTCACAGTAATTACTCTTAATAAATTTTGTTTATTATTTTTGTCTTCTTGTTTTTCAAAAAAACATATAAATACAATACAGAAGGCCGGACAATTGCGGCATTTTGTGTCTGCTGCCGGCTGGATAAACAGCAGCAGAAGAGTAATGAAAGTCTGCAATTTTTCATCCTTGGTAACGCTGGCCCGCTTATCTAATTATGAAATGAAATGAAATGTTTATTGAAGGTATTGTTGGATACATTAATCAAAACATGACACAAAAAGAAAAACTAATGCTGAGAGTGAGCATGGCCAAATATGGTCACCTTACGCCCCCTCCCCTAAGGAAATTTGACAGATCTGTTTCTGCCAACCTTTGCTTAAAGGTTTGCACCGTATTTGCACTAATAACCCGGTCAGGCAAAAAATTCCAAATTTTTGGTATCCTGAAAGAAATAAAGTTTCCATGCAAGTTGCTGGTAGGTCTAGGCACCCGTAACTTATATCTGTGACCACGTAAACCATCAACACGACAGAACTCAAAAAATTGATCAAAAGGCACATCGATCATTCCATGCAGTACTTTGAACACAAAAATTAAATCAAATCAAATTCTACGGAGCTCCAAAAAGTCCAAGTTCAGTCTTTGTAGTCTTTCCGGATATGACAAGCTGTGCATTCCAGGTATCCGCTTCGTATACCGTCGTTGAACTCCTTCCAGTAGGTTAATGTCCTTGAGTAAGTAAGGGTTCCACACAACGCTGTTATATTCTAACCCGGGTCTAACATAAACGCAAAACATTCGAACTAAGAATGCTGGGCTCTTGTTGTAAAAGTTTCTGTAAATGTTTGATGCTATGTTATTGGCTTTGTTGGTAATTTTGGCGATATGCGTGATAAAC
>NC_142356.1:44771870-44806870 GCF_059441175.1 Urocampus carinirostris | reverse complement strand
CAGAGCTCCCTGAACATCCTACATTGCCAGACCTCGACCTCCCGCCAACTTTCAATGAAATCCTGCATGCAGTCAAAACCCTGAAAAACAATAAATCCCCTGGACCTGACAACATCCCAGCTGAACTTCTCAAGGTAGGAGGCTACCTCTGTACACGGACACTGTTTCAATACATTTCAGAGGTGTGGAGACGAGAGTGTGTCCCGCAACTGTGGAAAGATGCGAACATTGTGACCATCTTCAAGAATAAAGGAGATAAATCCATCTGCTCCAACAGTAGGGGTATCTCTTTGTTGGCCACTGCTAGGAAGGTCCTTGCCAAGGTCATGCTCCGCAGACTCATCTCCAAAATATCGGAACGCATCATCCCAGAGTCACAGTGTGGTTTTCGAAAGGACAGGGGAACAGTCTACATGATCTTTGTGACACGTCAGTTCCAAGAGAAATGCCGGGAGCAGCACAAGGACTTGTTCATCGCCTTTGTCGATCTCTCAAAGGCATTTGACACAGTGAACAGGGACCTACTGTGGCAAGTCCTGAAGAGATTTGGGTGTCCACCCAAGTTTCTCACCATTCTTGCACAGTTCCATTCAGGGATGACGGCCAGAGTGGTAGTTGAAAGACACAGCTCAGAGCCCTTTGGCGTCGAAACTTGAGTGAGGCAAGGCTGTGTGCTGGCTCCAGTTCTCTTCAACATCTTCCTCGTCTGTGTTACAACACTGCTACGTAGAAGGATGGAGAAGCAGGCTGGAGTTACCATCAACTTCAGGGTTGATGGTAACCTGTTTAACATCAGGAGGCTACAGGCAACTACCAAACTGACTTCAGAGACCATCATTGAGCTACAGTATGCTGATGACTGTGCCCTGGTTGCCCATACACCAGAGGCTCTGCAAAACATTCTCTCGGCAGCTGTAACTGCATACACCAGAATGGGACTGACGATCAACACCCAGAAGACAGAGGTACTCTGTCAGTCCAGTGCCGACCTCTTACCAAACCCAATAATCCTCACTGCAGCAGGGCAACACCTGCTCATGGTGCCCACCTTCAAATATCTGGGGAGCATAGTGTCTGACACCTGCTCATTGGATGATGAGTTTCAGAGCCGTCTCAAGCAAGCATCAGCATCTTTCGGTCGACTAAGGAGAAGGGTCTTTCAAAACAACAACCTTAAACTCCACACCAAAATGCTGGTCTACAGAGCTGTCTGCACATTACTGTATGGATGTGAGGCATGGACTATCTACAGCCGCCATCTGAAGAGCCTCGAGACCTTCCATGTAAGATGTCATCAGAAGATCCTTGGCATCACATGGAGGGACAGAGTGCCGCACACAGAGGTGTTGGAGAGGGCAGGCAGCTGCAGCATGGAATCCATTATGGCCCAACGCCAACTTAGGTGGCTGGGGCATGTTGTTCGAATGCCCAGCCACAGACTGCCACGCCGTATCCTCTATGGTCAGTTACATCTAGGCCAACGCAGTGCTGGTGGGCAGAAGAAGCGGTTCAAAGACCAAATGAAGAACATCCTGAAGAGATGTCGGATAAACCCCTCCTCACTGGAGGAACTTGCTTCCTGCCGAGACCTCTGGCGCTCCCACTGCTCACAGGGAGTGGATTAAATGGAGGAACAGCGCATGCAACACCGTGCAGCAAAGCGTGCAAAGAGACATGCTCGCCAGGCCACCCCTGCTCCCCCCAGCACCCGCTTCACATACTCTGTCTGTAACCGCATCTGTGGATCCAGGATCGGACTCTTCAAACATCAGCAGACTCACAATTAAAAGAAGATGGTCATCATCGAATCGATGGACAACCCCAAAAAAAGCAATGTATATGTATGTATGTATATGTGTATGTATGTATGTATGTCTATACCAACACCAAATATGCTAATAAAAGACAAAATAAACTAAAGATGAATAAAATTACTAAATTTTGTGAAGGCTTGGGGAGTAACAGAATATATGGAACATGGAAAATGATGTTGGCAAGCTGTTTGGATTTATTTTCATTTTGTTTCTGTCGCATTTTATGTTAGTTTTGCCGGAGATCAAAGCCAGGAGAGAAAGCTTACCACAGGTTTTGAGTCATAATTTTATTCATATTTAGTTTCTTTTGTCTTTTATTCGCATATTTGGTATTGGAGTAATCCAAAAGTAATCCAGTTAAAGTAACCCTACCCAACCCTGTATATACATATTTATATATGTATGTATGGATATGTGTGTATATGTATATATATATATATATAAGTCTGTTTTTTGTTTTGTGTTTCATTTGAAAATGTTATACAATGTCTTAACACATATTCATGGTAGATATTGACTCTTTAATGGCCAAAATAATGCAAAGAATTTCAAGAGGCCTGTATGATTTTTGGTCAATAAAGGGTTAAACAAGCAATCCAGCACTTTGCATAACGTATTTAAAACGAGTGCCAATAGAATTAAGCACAAAATCTGAATTGTCTGTCGAGACTATTGCCCCACCATAGATGATCAAACTGATAGTACCGTGTCAGTAGCTGAAAGTGCCGGTATTCCCTCAATAGTATGTTCTTATCATGGCTCCCTTCAGGCTTTGGATGCAAGATTCCCATCCGGGGTTGGGCCAGGACATTCCAGCAAGTGCTTTAATGTATCCCACCCGGGTATTCCACGCAATGTGTCTCAGCGTCTCAGTCTTGCTGTTAAAAAAATGTCTTGGAAGGAGAATCAAGAGTGGGTCCAGCTGGGCACAGCCCGAATGGACGACGTGGGTCCCTCTTCCCATGGGCTCCCCACCTGTTGGAGGGGCCACAGGGGTCGGGTTTATAGAGAGCTGGGTAGCGGCCAAGGGAGGGGTCCTTGGCGCGACGTTCGGATAGTCCGACTCACCTCCACACACGGCTTGGGCTCCGACTAGACCCGGTAGACAAGAGGGTAGCCTCCGTCAGCCTTCGGGTGGGGGGAACGGGTCCTGACTGTTGTTTGTGCTTATGCACCAAATAGCAGTTCAGAGAACCCACCCTTCTTGGAGTCATTGGAGGGTGTGCTTGAGAGGGCGCCCCCTGGGGTACTCCCTCGTACTGCAGGGAGACTTTAACGCTCATGTTGGCAAGACAGTGAGACCTGGAGGGCTTTGATTGGGAAGAACGGCCCCCCCTGACCTCAACCCGAGTGGTGTTTCGTTATTGGACTTCTGTGCCCGTCGTGGTTTGTCCATAGCATTAGACATAAGGGTGTCCATTTGTGCACTTGGCCACCCTGGGCCGTAATAAGATGATCGACTTTGTCGTTGTTTCATCGGACCTGCGGCCGCATGTTCTGGACACTCTGGTGAAGAGAGGGGCGGAGCTGTCAACTGATCACCAACTGGTGGTGAGTTGACTCCGATGGTGGGGGAAGATGCCGGTCTGACCCGGCAGACCCAAGCGTGTTGTGAGGGTCTGTTGGGAACGACTAGCAGAATCTCCTTTCAAAAAAAGTTTCAATTCACACCTCCAGCAGAACTTTGCCTGTGTCACGAGGGTGGCGGGGGACATTGAGTCCGAGTGGACCATGTTCCCCGCCTCCATTGCTGAGGCGGCTGATAAGAGCTGTGGCCAAAGGTAGTCGTGCCTGCCACGGCGGCAACCCTCAGATCCGTTGGTTGTCACCGGCGGTGAGGGATGCCGTCAAGCTGAAAAAAAAAGTCTTATCGGGCCTTCCTGGCCTGTGGAACTCTGGAAGCAGCTGGCAGGTATCGGCTGGGCAAGCAGAATGTAGTTTCGGCGGTTGCTGAGGCAAAAACTGGGTATGGGAGGAGTTTTGCGAGGCCATAGAAGCCGACTTTCGAATGGCTTCGAAGCAATTCTGGTCCACCATTAAGCGTCTTGGGGGGGGGAAGCGGTGTGCCATCGACACTATGTATAGTGGTGATGGGGCGCTGCTGACCTCGACCCGGGACGTTGTGAAATGGTGGGCGTAGTATTTCGAAGACCTCCTCAATCCCACCGACACGTCTTCCTCTTGGGAAAAAGGGCGGGAGTACTCTGAGTTGGGCTGTCATATCTCTGGGGTTGGAAGTCACCGAAGTGGTCAAAAAGCTCCTCGGTGGCAGGGCCCCGGGGGTCAATGAGATCTGCCCGGAGTTCATTAAGGCTCTGGATGTTTTGGGCGTGTCATGTCGTGTGTTCCAACTACAGGGGAATCAAACTTTTCAGCCTCCCTGGTAAGGTCTATTCAGGGGTCCTGGAGAGGAGGGTCCACCAGGAGGTCGAATCTCGCGGTCAGGAGTAACAGTGTGGCTTTCGTCCTGGCCGTGGAACACTGGACCACTCGACACACTCCTTGAGGGTGCATGGGAGTTTGCCTGTCCGGTCTACATGTGTTTTGTGGACTTGGAGAAGGAATTCGACCGTGTTCCTCGGGAGGCCCTGTGGGGCGTGTTTCGGGAGTATGGGGTACTGCTCAGTCTTATCCGGGCTGTGTCCTGTATGCCTGGTGCCAGAGTCTTGTCCACACTGCAGGCAGTAAGTCTGATTCGTTCCCGGTGAGGGTTGGGCTCCGCCAGGGCTGCCCTTTGTCACAGATTCTGTTCATAAGTTTTTGGACAGAACTCCTAGGCGCAGCTTTGGTGGGAATGGAGTCCGGTATGGGGGCCTCCGCATTGCGTCACTGCTTTTTGCAGATGACGTGGTGCTGTTGGCTTCCTCAGGCCGTGATCTTCAGCTCTCGCTGGAGCGATTCGCAGCCGAGTGTGAAGCGGTCGGGATGAGGATCAGCACCTCTAAGTCCGAGACCATGGTACTCAGCCGGAAAAGGGTGACATGCTCCCTCCGGGTTGGGGATGAGATCTTGCCCCAAGTGGAGGAGTTCAAGTATCTTGGGGTCTTGTTCACGCGTAAGGGTAGGATGGAACGGGAGATCGACAGACGGGTCGGTGCAGCGTCTGCTGTCATTTGGACCCTTGGTCCGTTGTGGTGAAGAGGGAGGTAAGATAATGGATGGATGGATGGAGAATCAAGAGGAAATAGAGACTGCGAGGAGGGTCCGAGCACCTCGTTGTCATGCTTTCAATCAATCTCTCAGTGCTCTGCATCCCCGCTGCTTGCCACTTCTGAAAGCTGCAGCTTGGTTTGTTTGATCCAACATCCACTTGCAGCTTTACATGCTAGCTGTACAGGGGAGAATGTGGGACGGAAGACTTCTGTGGGTGTTTTTAGGCGTTACTGGGTCTGCAGGATTGGTACGGGTGCTTGAAAACCATGAACCTTTTAAAATTCTATTTTAACCAATTTAACCACAGATCCTTTGTAAAACACGCAAAAAATATTAATTAGAATAGGTAAAACAAAAAGCAAAGGATCAGCAGTCGATCGAAAGATTGAATGCACTGTGCTTTGGAGCAATCATTATTAAAATTATTATTATTATCATTGTTTTTCTGTTTTATACATACAGCAATTTTTTTTTCTTTCTTTTGTTTTCCATATAAAACTCAATTATTACCCAACACCGAAAGGCATGTTCTGTGTTTGTAAACAAGTGTGACGTAGCTGCATGTGCATTGTTGAGGCACAATGGCAGAATTGATGTCAGTTTATAGCAGGGGTGGCAAACACGTGGCTTTAGAGCCGCATGTGGCTCTTGGCCAATAAGAATGCGGCTCTTTGCCTCATATTTCCTATATAGGCTATATACTGTGGCTCTTTGCCTTGTTTCATGTTTAGTTTTTTTTGCGTGTATTGAGGGTGGTGGACACTTTCCTTGAAATCAACACAAAAACAATACTCGTTGTATTGTATGGAGAGGAGTGTGTTATGGGAAATACTAAGTGTTTAATTGTGTGTGTTTGTGTGTGTGTGTCTGTCTGTCATGGCAGGTCAGTGTGTGGTGTGGCTCTTTGACTCTCACAGTTAAAAATTTCGGCTCTTTGTGTCAAACTCGTTCGCCACCCCTGGTTTATAGACATTGACACAAAAAGATACCAGATCATAGATAGGAACAGCTCAAAATAGCAGCAAGATCGCGACTTTCATTTGGTTCTCAAAGTCAACAAAAAAACGTTCTTTTGATCTGCATCAGATTTCTTTTTTTGAAGGTACTGAAAAGGTTGGCGATGAAAGTGCTTAAAAAGTGCCAAAATCAGGCCATGAAAAAAGGTGTACGAACCCTGTCTATTTCTTTCTCCCAGATGCAGAGTTTCCTATCGACATCTCTTCGGTCACCACGGACCATGACTTCCTTGACCGAGACGCCATTGAAGCTCTCTGCAGGTGAGCTCCAAGTTGACAGTAATCCTTGTTATTATCCATTCCTCTTGCGGTTCCCTAGCTTTTTCTGTTCTTATATTTTATTGCTACCCAAATGAGGCCACGAGACTTCAAAAGCTAGCATAGTTAGGGAATTTACTTGGAGGATGAAACATACGATGTAATAAATTCACTTTTACTTTAGCCTGTTATGTTTTCCTTTTTTGTTTTTGATTCTGAAGCTTTTAAGGCACAGGTGTCAAAATCAAAGGCTGAAGTCCCGATTAGCCTGACCACAGTAATTTTCAGAAGAGATATGAATAAAAATAGAAAGAAAGGAATATAAAAAGAGCAAGAGAGAGAAATTGAGCTAGCGAAAGAGAGAAAGAAAGGGAGAAAGAGAAAAAAAGAGGGAAATAGAAAAGGAAAAAGATGGAGAGAGAACGAAAGCCATAAATGGGGAGAAAAAGAAATAATAAGGGAAATAAAAAAGGAAGATAGAAAGAGATACAATGAAAAATATATAAAAGAATGAGAAAAGAGAAAAAGAAAGACAGAAAGAAAAGAAGATAATGAGTATAAGAGAGAAAGAAAGGGAAATAGACAAAATAGAGAGAAAGAGAGAGCCACACACAGACAGAAAGAGAGAGAGTGAGAGAAGGGAAGAAAGAGAAAAAGGAAAGAGAAAACTAAAACAGAAAGAAAGAAATGGAAAAAGAGCAAGAAAGAGAAATAAAATGGAGAAACACAGAGAAAGAAAGGGAGAAAGAGAGAGTAAAAGAAAAAGTGATAGAGGAAGAAAGAAAGACATAAAAAGGGGAGAAAAAGCAAAAACCAGGGAAATAAAAAAAAGGATAGAAAGACATAGAGACATAGAAAGATAGAAAATAAATAAATACAGATAAATTAAGGGAGCACGGCGGTGCAGTGGTTAGTGCGTTTGCGGCACAGTTCTGAGGTCGTGGGAACCTCCTGAGTGGGTTCAAATCCAGCTCCCGGCCTTACTGTGCGGAGTTTGTATGTTCTCCCCGTGCTTGCGTGGGTTTCCTCCGGGCACTCCGGTTTCCTCCCACATTCCAAAAACATGCATTTCAGGTGAATTGGCCGGTCCAAATTGTCCCTAGGTGTGACTGAGCGAGTGAGTTGTCTGTCCCCGTGTGCCCTGCGATTGGCTGGCAACCAGTCCAGGGTGTCCCCTGCCCACTGCCCGATGATTGCTGGGATGGGCTCCAGCATCCCCGCGACCCTACTGAGGATAAGCGGTGCAGCTGATGAGATGAGACAAATAAATTAAGAGAAAAAAAAAAAAAAAGAAAAAAATGAAAGAAAGACGGACAAAAAAGAAGAATAGAGTAGTAGAGAAAAAAATAGAGGGAGAAAAAATAAAGAGAAAGAGAAAAAGTAACACATAGACAGAGAGAAAAGAGAGAGAGGGATAGAGGGAAAGAGAGAAGGGACTAGTGATCCCAAGAGCCAAGAAGAGATCCACAGGTACGAGAGCATTCTCCATTAGGGCCCCCCGTCCTGTGGAATGCTCATCCCCCTGAGATTCGATCTGCAACCTCAGTGGAAATGTTTAAATCTAAGCTTAAAACACACTTCTATTCTATGGCATATGATTAACCAATATTTTATCTTGATGATATCTGTTTATTATTTGTTATTGCAACATCCATTGCAACCTCATGTGCGGTCCCTTCTCAAGGTTTCTTCATTTTGAGACTCTTTGTGATTAAGGGCTATACAAATAGACATGACTTGACTTGACTTGGACGAAAGAGAAATAAGGAGAGGGAGAAATAAAAAATAGAAAGAATGCAAGAGAAATATAGCAATAAATAGGAATATAGATGGAGAAGAGAAGGGAGAGAGAAAGAAAGTTTGATAGAGAGAGAAAGAAAGACAGACAAAAAGAAAAGGGTGACAAAGAGAGAGAGAGAAAGAAAAAGTGCCAGACTTAAACCGTTGGCGGCCTGATCCGGCCGTATGTTTGACACCCCTGCACAAGGGGATACCCTAAATAGACTCTAAAACATTTTCTCAGTTTCTCCCCCTGGGCCATCATCACCCTAAACAGGGGCGCAAGGACTTATTTGGGAATTTTTGTTGCTGCTAATTTTTTATTGCATATCAATGACTGGACTTCACGTATTGCACTACTTTTAAAGACAGAAGACATTGGTTAATATGATAATTTCTCTGGGTTGTTTCGCGCAGACAATGTCACGATCAGAACAAGCGGGGGACCAAAATGCGTAACGTTTCCCACAATGCTTTCTAAAGGGATCGGGAGAGTCAGGGACAGGGGAAAAGACAGCGATCTGGTGCCCGCTGGACAGGTCGGACGGTAAGCCCCCGCGGCGGATGACAGATGGCGAGGCGGACAGGCGGGGCTGAAGAGATGAGTGTGATTGTGGACCGGACAAGTCAGGTAGCCAGGACCGTAGAATAAATCATTGTCGCGGATCGGAACGGGTCAGGCAGCCGGGACGGGAAAACGGAGCGTGGTCGGAGATCGGAACAAGTTGGGCAGCCGGGACGGGAGACTGAGCGTGGTTGGAGAACGGAATAAGTCGGGTAGTCGGGACGAGCAGGAAGCCAGGGATTGGGATCGGTACAGGAAACTGAATCAGGCAAGATACGGGTAGCCGGGACAGGAGAACGGAGCTTGGATCGGGGATCGTTACAGGAAACGGACTCAGGCGGGTTACGGGTAACCGGGACAGGAGAACGGAGCTTGGATCGGGGATTGTTACAGGAGACGTAATCAGGCGGGATACGGGTAACCGGGACAGGAGAACGGAGCTTGGATCAGGGATCAATACAGGAAACAGAATCAGGCAGGATACGGGTAGCTGGGCCAGGAGAACGGAGCTGGGATCGGGGATCGATACAGGAAACTGAATCAGGCAGGATACGGGTAGCCAGGACAGGAGAACGGAGATTGGATCGGGGATCGATGCAGGAAACTGATTCGGGCAGGACATGGGTAGCCGGGACAGGGGAATGGAGCTTGGGTCGGGGATTGATAAAGGAAACGGGATCAGCCAGGATACGGGTAGCCGGGACAAGAGAACGAAGCTTGGGTCGGGGATCGATACAGGAAACAGAATCAGGAAGGGTACGGGTAGCCAGAACAGCAAGACTGAGCTTGGATCAGGGATCGACACAGAAACAGGTCGGGCTCAAAACGGTAGCCAGAGTCAAAAGTGCTTGCCCTGCATGCGCTGAGGTTCGCCGACAGACTGACCTAGAGGGAACGATAATGCTATGCTTAAATAGGAGGGCTAATTAGTGAATGAGTGGCAGCTTGGCTGAAAGAGTGAGTGCAGGTGAGGGCAATTGACAATTCATGACAGACAATACCAAAATTGGGTCATTTTGATAAAAATTGACATAAAAAAAATAGTCTTGATAAGTAAACCGAACAATTAGACATTTCATGTTTAAAAAAGCCTATTAGTTGATTATTTCAATTCAAATATGAGCAAAAATGGACCACACCACTCCTTATTAATAATGCTAATACTTGAGAAAAATCCTGTTGAAACATTACATTTGTTTATAACAATCTAATACATTGGGTTGATTTCTAGAAAACAACCCAAAATTACTGTGTTATGTAGTCTAAAAAGGAATAATTTTGTTTAATATCTAAAATATTAAGTCATTTGGTGCAAAACAAGCCAGAGAGTTGAATCCAATTGAGACAATGCAGAAAACGTACTTATTGTACAAAACATGAAAGATAGAGGATGCATGGAATGTGCAGATAGAACAACTGTTTTAACACCAACTAGCTCTAACAGAACACAAAGTGAAAAAGCAATGAAACAAGAGTATATTGGCCCATTTTTTAGTTCAATTAGGAAAAAATATATACCCAATTGTTTTAGAGCAGGAGTCTCCAATGTAGGCAGGGGTCTCAAACGTAGTACCTGCGGGCACCAGGTAGCCCCTAAGAACACCTGAGTAATCTGCAAACATGTTCTGAAAATAGCTCACCAGTGATGGGTCATGGGTCAAATTTGATTCCTAACTGATCTAAAGTTTTAGGGGTTTACTTAACTTCTAATAAATGCAACCTGGTAATTGCATAGTATCCACATAGAAATAGCATAAATTATAAATTTAGAAACGTTGATTAAAATGCCCTTCACATCAATCAGCAGTGCTTTTTCACGAGACCCTGCTGGTCAAATGAAAATGCTACAAAGGCGAGCCATGAGGCCGCTACGCTAATCACCTAGCACTGCAAACCTTTTATGGAGGGTGAGTTTGTTAAAGAGTGTTCAAAGAATGCAAGGCTGGATAGATAGATAGATAGATAGATAGATAGATAGATAGATAGATAGATAGATAGATAGATAGATAGATAGATAGATAGATAGAGACAGACAGACAGACAGACAGACAGACAGACAGACAGACAGACAGACAGACAGACAGACAGACAGACAGACAGACAGACAGACAGACAGACAGACAGACAGATAGATAGATAGATAGATAGATAGATAGATAGATAGATAGATAGATAGATAGACAGATGGCATGAGGGAGAAATTATCTCCCCAGTCTTTCCGTGGAGCAGGACAGCAACAGCGGTCTGTCCCTGAAGCTGCTCCTCTGCCTGGAGATGATGCTGTGTAGTAGATGTAGTGAATTGTCCATGATTGACAGCAGCTTGTTCAGTTCCTATCTCTCAGCCACACTGTTTAGGCTGTCCAGCTCTGTGCCCACAACAGAGACCGCCTTCCGCACCAGTTCATTCAGATGCAAGGCATCCTTCTTCTTCCCAACACACTGCCGCATAGAAGAGGGTGCTCGCGACAACAGTTTGATAGAACATCTGCAGGAGCTTTTTGCAGATGTTGAAGGACGCCAGCCTTCTGAGGAAATACAGTCAGCCTTGTCCTTTCTTGTGCAGAGCTTCTGTGTTGGCAGTCCAGTCCAGTTTATTGTCCAGATGCCCACACAGGTATTTTTAAGTCTGGACAAACTGTACACATTCTCCTTTGATGGTTACAGGTTCTGCGGGAGGTCTAGGCCTCCTGAAGTCCACCACCACCCTTGTCTTGGTGGTGGTCAGGTGCAGGTGGTTAGCGTCACTCCATGAGACAAAGTCCTGGATCCATTTCCTGTATTCCTCCTCCTGCTTACCCCTAATACATCACACGATAGCAGTGTCGTCAGCAAACTTTTGCCTGTGGCAGGAGTGAGTTGCACTGAAAGTTCGACATATACAGTAAGACCTCGGTTATCACGGTTAATGGGGACCAAAACCACCCGCGATAAGTGAAAATCCTCAAAGTAGCGGCGCACCTTCAAAAAAAAAAGAAAAAAGAAAAAAAAAGAATTAGTATTTTTTTAGACCCGGTAAATGGGGAGCAAAACCACCCGCAAAAAGTGAACATCTGTGAAGTAGCAACGCCCCTTCAAAGATAAAAAAAAATATTTTTAAAACTCATCTCATCTCATTATCTGCACCGCTTATCCTTATAAGGGTCGCGGGGGGGCTGGAGCCCATCCCAGCCATCTCCGGGCAGTGGGCAGGGGACACCCTGTACTGGTTGCCAGCCAATCACAGCTGCAAATCACATTAGTTCTCGCAGCTAGCTGCGTTCTTCATTGACGCACGTGCCGAGTGATCCACCGCTAAGAGTCGTACAGCTGGGCGATTTTACGTCCGCCCGGGACGATTGGAGATAAATTCACGACAGGGTTTTTACTTATGCTGCACCGCGGGTGCCGTTCGGTCGGTCCCGCGAGCGAGCCCCTAACCCGCGGCGCAGGTACTTTCGGGCGCAATACGCACGACACCGCGACAAGCCGAGCGAGTCGGGCGCTCGGCGCGGAGGCCCGCGCCCGGCGTCTCTCGCCCGGGCCGCGATAGCTCTACATGGAGCTACACGGCCCTCGATGGCTCCGGCCGACGGACGGACGGCTGCGGGGGAAAGGGGTAGCTTGGGGGACCTGTGGGGTTAAGAGGGGGGCGGTGAAGCGAAAGCCGTGCCGAAACCGCGCGCCGGGAAACGAGAACGGCGCGCCGTGCAAGGGTCGTCGGCCGAGGGGGATTCCCGCAAAAAGTGAAAATCTGCAAAGTAGCGCCGCCCCTTCAAAAAAAAAAAAAACATTACAGACCGCGAAGCTCTGAAGCCGCGAACGTCGAACCGCGAAGTAGCGAGGTCCCACTGTACAGGGTGAACAGGACCGGAGAGAGCACGGTCCCCTGCGGCTCTCCTGTGCTGCTGACCACAGTATCAGATTTAAAACCCCACTGTCTCACATACTTGGGTGTGCCCGTCAGTTTGTCCGTAATCCATGCCACAAGGTGTGAGCCTACTCCCATCTCTGTCAGTTTACCACTGAGTAGCAGTGGCTGTATGGTGTTGAAGGCAATGGAGAAATCCAAAAAAGTAATCCTCACAGCACCACTGCCCCTGGCCAGGTGAGAGAGGGAGCAATGTAGCATGTAGACTATCGTGTCCTCCACTCCCACCTTCTCCTGGTAGGCAAACTGCAGAATGTCGATGGCATGGCGGACGTGTAGCCTCGGGTGGTGTATCTTGAGTGGGAGGGGAGATGTCCTCCTCTGTGCTGGTGTCTAGAGGATAGTAGACCTTCACACATTTTCAGTTTACCAAATTTAGTCCACTTTCTGAAATTTTTGTTCACCCCTGTATTATAGTGTGTAGTTGTACAGATTAACACATTCATAGCCATCGAAGGCCACAGACATTTAACAAAATGAGCTAAGTGGACTTGAGCAAAGTGAGTTTAGTAGCATTGGAGGAGCTGAAGAAGGCTAATGGACTTTTAATAAAGTCTGCTTCGTCCAATTGAGGCTTTCAGTCTTAAAGCACAGCAGGTGTGTCTTTATACATCTGGAAGTTATCATATCATGTCTCTTCCCTCCCCCCTCAACTCACCCTCCTCCTCCTGCCAAAGTATTCCTGGCCTCCAGTGCCTTCATCTTGGCATTGTTACTTGATCTCCTCTAAAAGCTCTCCAGAGGTGACCACGCCACTCTTGCCCCCTTCACCAGGTGCCTGGGGATAAGCTTTCTGTCTCCCCCTCCTCCAGTTTTGATGGCCACTTCAGCAGATTACATTCTCTCTGTTTTGCTGTCTCCCTCTCTATTGCTTCCTTCCGTCTCATGCGTGGATCATCCTTTAGGCCACAGGTGTCAAGCATGCAGTCCATGGGCCGGGTCCGGCACGCTTAGGGGTTTATTCCGGCCCGCGAGACAACACCCAGAGAAGCACAAGAAAAAAATGAGCTGTTAAAAAATATGTCCACTTGATGTTGACAAAGCCAAGTGCCACTCCCATAGCAACTTTAGCTAATTTACTTTCTCTCTCTTTTTTACCAATCTTACTTTATTTTTATTTTTATTTCTCTCTCTCTTTCTCTCTCCTTTTTTTCTTTATCTTTTTCTCTCCCTCTCCCACGCTGTCTTACTATTGAATCATTTCTTTCTCTTTTCTCTCTAGTTTTCTCTCTCTATTTTTCTTTGTTATCCTTTCTCACTATTCCTTTGTTCTATCTTTCTTTCTCTATAACACTGTCATTCTTTGTTTCTATATGTCTTTCTCCTTCTTTTTCTCTCTCACTCTTGTTTTTCCTCTCTTTCTCTACCTCAATATTTTGTCTTAATCTCTTTCTCTCTCTCTGTCCCCCAATCTCTCTTTCTTTTTCTCTATTTTACTATATCAATTGTCTCTCTCTTTCCAGATCTCTGTCTCTCTTTCTTCATGTCTCTTTCTTTCACTATATAACTGTCTCTCTTTCTTTGCCTCTTTCTTTCTCTTTTCTCACTCTCTCCTTTTTCCTCTCTTTCTCTCTCTCTTTTTTCTCTCTATCTTTTTCTCTCTTTCTCTCTCTCTTGTTCTCTCTCTTTTTTTCTGACTCTCACTGTTCTTTCTTTCTCTTTCTCTCTCTCTTTAATCTACTAGTTCGTCCCCTGTGAGAGCTTTTTTTTCTACCATGTGACCCCAAAGGCAACATTAGTTTGACACTCCCTGTTTGATGCAGTTTATTAGGCACTTTATTAGAGCAGATCTGTCTTTTTCTTTATGTTCTCGCCTTTCATCTTCGTGTCTGTGTGTTGTGGGCTCAATTTGTCATATAATCTTTTTGCGTGCTTGTGTTTCTTTGCAGGAGGCTGAAAACCCTCAACAAGTGTGCTCTGATGCGACTGGAGATATTGCCGCAAAGAAAGAGGGTGGGTCTCCATTGCACAAATGCAAATGGAATCACATATTCGCATTTCATCACCTCCACGATTAGGAGCAAGCTGCGTTTTCTCATCACATTTATTTGTGTCCAGATGAAGAGGGACACCTAGGGAGCACATCACTAAATTCATTGAAGGTTATGTTTTGATATGTTGCGGGTAAGTAGCTAAAAGCAAATAGCATTAGAATAAAGGGAAACAGACTACCTATAAATTCCAAAGTATTGAACCCCTCACTTTAAAAAAGTAGCAACATTTTAGTCCATAATTTCTCATTTTTTTTATTCCTGATCGTCATGTGGGTGCCCCCTTTGTGAGTAGTGACACCCTAAAATTAGGCCAGTGTCTACACTTATACCTAGTTAATTGGGAGCCATGGTAAAAAAAATCACCTTAAAAAGCAAATTTCTACTTCAATCACTATATGGATTTGTGTCTTTTGGTAGAACCTGGACACAAGATGTCCACTCTGAGACGAGAATTGCAGTCTTTCAAACGAATAAAGCTTAATCTCTAATGGTCCTAAGAGCTACACAGTAACACCCTTGTCCCGTGTGTGGTGCTATTTGGGGGAATGACCCCTGTGTGTGTGTCCCCTTTCATTTGGGACTTGGACAGTCAAAGAGATCATTTGCTTTCCAAGTGATGACAACCAGCCTATTATGCAACGTAGGAATGCATCGATCCCCCCATTGCTCTCCTAAACTCTTGTCTACATATTCAGTCCTGTCCTAATAGAAGAGAATACCCTTCAGGTGTCATGTGCAAGCACGTACCGTATTTTTTCGTTTATAACACGCATTTTTTTTTTTACCAAAAAACTCCGTTTGGGTGCACAGCATGCACGAGGTGTTAAGGCAGGGGTCGGCAGCCTATGCTTCGCGAGACAGATAAGGCTCTCTTCATGGGTGCACATGGCTCGGAGATAAAATGCTAATCCTGCAAATTTCCTCAGTAGCACTCCAAATTGTATAAGTTCATAGTCGAGTTTGGTGTGTATAGCAGAAGTAAATGCTGACACTATGTGCTGTTCTGTCCAGTATATAAAGGGCACAGTCTTACTACAGTTTATGATGAAGGTGTGCAGGCCAAGGGTCGGGAACCTATGGCTCACGAGCCATATATGATCTTTTCATGAGTACAAGAGTCTTGGATATAAAATAGAACTTGCGCAAGTACTTAATGTAATAATACACGCAGAGTCGATTGTTGCACGTGCAAAGCAGAGACAATACTGACTGAATTGAGGGTTTGATACAGTATACAGTATATAGGATACAATTTTATCTACAATTTACAGTCAGGTGTCAAACAGACAGACCCAATTTTGTCTGTACGTCGCTAAGGAATCCTTCACTTTGGAAGCTCAATAAATAATGTATGTTCACTGTTGAGACACTTTATGAAAAAAACCCTCAGAACAAACTATAATTACCCAAAACCCCTAGCCAACCATACAGAACAATTTGTGGTAAGGGTGGACAAAGCTATGCACACACAGCATTCTCACCTCACTCTCGCTCACACACGCCCACTGCGCTGACGGATAATACACCCATAAACTTTTCGTTGGCAGTATTTTGTTACATTTTTACAGAAGAGCTATGCTTGCACCTTGTTTTGAAACGACGAAAAATGAAGGTTAAAATGAGCCTCAACGATCGTAAAGTAAATAAGGGAAGGAGTTCAACTTTAAAGTGATATAATTGTTGATATGGGACACAGGCTCTATCATTGTTATTATTACATGAATTTTATCAAATCATCTGATAAAACAGTGAAATAAAATGCACTAACAAAATTGCTTCTTCGGCTTAGGTGCTTTTGTTAAATTTTGCCTTAACGTATGTGGCATGGTTCTCTCAAAAATAAAAATCTAATTATTTTGCAATCATGGCTCTTTGGGTCAAAAAAGGTTCCCAACGCCTCATATAAAATTTATTTAAATTGCTGACAGTTTTTAGGAGTGTCGGTTTGAAAAGGTTTTATTCTACAAAGTGATGTTGGCAATACCCAGTGTCACAAAGAATGCTTTGAAGGAATGATGATAAGATATCTTCAGAATGTTGACAAATGTTTGAGTGTGGGTTCAGCCTATCGGCCGCTCTTTTATTATCACACATTCCAACCAATGCAACGTCAAAATCATGCCACCAAGGAATGCGTTAAAGCTACGTTTTTTGCATTGAAAAATACAATAGTCCCCGGGATAAGACATTACTCAGTTGTTAGTTAGGGGTCGTGAAGTGAAATTGCTATAAAACGGGGTATAAAAACCTAAGGTACTTGTGTATAACGCACAGCTCTTGCTGATTTAACACTGGTATAAATATGTCATCATCAATGCAAGCTTTGGGAACACCTTAGCAAATCAATACAGTGCAAAAAATACAGTATTTTATCGCAAACTCGTAAAGCTTTTACGACCCACAGAAGATACTGTAGTAAATTAAGTGAGAGAAAATCATTGTGGGAGGGAGTTCAAAATATTGACCATTTCATTAAATTTTGACGCAAACGAATTCCAGGAGTGCATTTCATATGACATCAACCAATAGCAGACAACAACAATTTTAGATACAAAATAAAATAAATTCTCTCCTCAAACAAACTCAAAACTGACAGGCAAAAAAGCACTTCATTGTTATATGAGTAAAAAGAAAAAGCAGTATTGTTTGTCTGTGCAATGCACTAAAAATAGGGAGGAACTTTGGGATTGCAAAATAATTTGAGAGACAGAGAAAAAGAGAGAGAAGAGAGAGAGGGAGGAGAAGCGTAGCACAAGTGGCAGGAGTGGACTTGACTTTGAATGTGGTTTGCGCTGCACATATCGTTTTGAAATGTCAACATGAATGTGATTGAAAAGGTGAAGTAGAAAAGAAGAATTGTCATTGAACCTTTTGGTGTGAGGTGTTTGAACCGAGCCATGGGATATTATCTTCCCATCGTTACAACGTACAAGTGTGAGATGGGGTTTATGCGAAGACATAAAAACGAATTGGTCTTGATTTGAAAATTGCTCTCTCCAGTGTTGAACCTGGTTTTGATTTATTGAGTAAAAATAAAAGCAAGAGTATGTGAGCCCCTAAAATTGTGTATTTATTTGTACCAGAATGGCATAGCTGTGTCCAGCACTACATTATTGGCAAAAGTTGAGGTTGGGGGTCCGGGACCTTTTTGAACGTTTCACTGGGGGTCCAAGCCCAGATTGACTTTGGGAAAAACTGGTTTAAGGTATTTCACTAGTAAAAATGACATCATGCATCTTTCCATAGCTTTAGGATTCTAATTGCTACATTCCAAGCATTGTGTTTTTTTTTAAGGGGCTTTTGGTCGTTATAAGTTAAAGGTCAGCTTTTTATTTAGTTTCCAAAGGGAGGTGAGGTTGCAGAACGACGGTATCAGTAGAGTCGTCTGACGAGGGTAAAATTGAAGAGATTGAAATAAGACTGTAGGGGAAGTCAACCGAGTCCGGCAGTATCGTGATCTTATCGGGGTCATCATGGAATGTGCTGAAATGCCTCCAGGGCCCGAGATGGATTAGACAAACCGGGGAAAGTTTGCTTTGAGGAAAGATGCATGTTTGGTAAACACAGCGCCTTTTAATCTCTTGCATGCAAACCACTTCCACCAAGTCAGGAAATGTTGAAACACGTCTTCTGCTCAGTATGAATGAAATTGTTCAAAGTTACGCAGCTGATGGTCAAGGTTCTCTGATTCTTTTGAGATTTAAGTTCAAAGTGTGTACATGCATTCGAGTTCCTGTAGTCAATGATGAATAGGTTGATAAGCATTTTGTGATCTTAAAAAACAATCATGAACAAAGTGTTCGAACGATTTTGTTTTTTAAATTGGGGCTCTTAGACAAATTAGCACATTAATGACCATTTTCCTTTCATGTTAAACACATACATATACACACACTTATGTGTATATATATATATATATATATATATATATATATATATATATATTATATACACTTACGTATTTATAATATATATATATATATATATATATATATATATATATATATATATATATATATATATATATATATATATACATATACAGTGGAACCTCGGTTCTCAACCATAATCCGTTCCAGAACCCTGTTCGAAAACCGATTTGGTCGATCACGGAAAATCGTTTTTCCCATTAAAAGTAATGTAAAATCGTTTTAATCCGTTATAACACCCTGAACGTTTAACATGAACGTAAACATGAAGCTAACCCAGGCTAATCATACATTCGCGTTGGCGTAATCTTCTGTACGAAAGATTACGCTAACATGAACGTGTAATATTAATAATTGTGCAATTTTTGTAATTGTAATCCTGTGCAGTCCATTTTGTGATTAAGGGCTATATAAATAAATGTGACTTGACATGGAGGAGGAAGGAAAATTATTGTTTGTTCTCTTTTCTCTTAAAATACCGATCTAATGACACTTACTTCTGCCTTCTTTTTAGCACTTTTCTAAAGTCATGACAGTGTCATTAAATTAATTTATGACCCTGGTGGCTGCAGCTTCATCGGGGTGGTGGAGTTCGACGAAATTTTGTAACTCGGCCCATTTTTTACACATTTGTTTGATCTCGGACATCGGGGCATCCTTTCTTTCTTCCTCCTCCCCAGAGGACATCTCTTCCTCCAACTTTGTCTTCTGCTCATTCTGAAGGTCGAGGAGTTCTTCTGTGGTGAGCTCGGCTTGATGTTCGTTCAGGAGTTCCTCCACATCATCTTTGTCAATCTCCAAGCCCAAGCTCTTGCCCACAGACACAATGTCATCAACAAGGTCGGGTTCCTCCTCAACAGGAGCACTGGTGCTGGTCCCTGCAACACTGAAACCCTTGCATTCTCGCTCGGTGACACACTCGGGCCATAACTTCTTCCAAGCAGAATTCATCGTCAGATTGGTCACAGCGTCCCATGCTTTATCGATGATGTTGATGCAGTGCACGATTTTGAAATGGTGCCTCCAAAAATCGCGCAGGGTCAGTTCAGTGTCATTCGTGACTTGAAAGCACCTTTGGAAGAGATATTTTGTGTAGAGCTTCTTGAAGTTGGCAATAACTTGCTGGTCCATGGGTTGAAATAACGGGGTGGTATTTGGAGGCAGAAACTTAATTTTGATAAAATCAAATTTCTCCATCAAGTCATCCTTCAAACCTGGAGGATTTGCAGGGGCATTATCCTTTAACAAAAGGCAGCAGAGTGGCAAATTTTTCTCCACCAAATATTTTCTTACTTCTGGACCAAAAACTTCATGCACCCACTCGGTGCAAAATTGCCTCGTTATCCAAGCCTTGGAGTTTGTCCTCCACATAACAGGCAATTTGCTTTTCATTATGTTGTTGGCCTTAAATGCCCTCGGATTCTCTGAATGATAAACTAGAAGAGGCTTGATTTTACAATCCCCGCTTGCGTTGCCACACAGTAAAAGCGTGAAGCGATCTTTCATTTGCTTCTGACCTGGCATGGACTTCTCCTCGCGTGTAATTTACGTCCTCCGTGGCATTTTTTTCCAGAAAAGACCAGTTTCATCACAGTTGAAAATCTGCTGGGGAAGATAATTTTTTGTTCAACAAAACTGGCAAAGTCGATCTTGAATTTTTCTGCTGCAGTCTTGTCCGAACTTGATGCCTCCCCATGTCGAACCACGTTGTTGATGCCACTCCTCCTCTTGAACTTTTCGAACCATCCTCTGCTAGCCTTGAAATCAAATCCTTCAACAATAAGCGACGGGTCTTTCTTCAGCAATTCACTGAAGATTTCTTAGGCTTTCGCACAAATCATCTCTTCACTGGCATTATCTCCCGCTAACTGTTTTTCATTTATAAAAATCATCAAAAGTTTTTCTATCTCTTCCAAAACTTGCGGCCGTTGTTTGCTAATAGCACTCACTCCCTTAGCCACATCACTTGATTTTACAGCCTCCTTATTCTTTACCATCGTGCTTATAGTAGACTTCGCCATGCTATATTCCCTAGCAAGATCAGACACACGCACACCTCCTTCATATTTGGCTATAATCTCTTTTTTAAAGGCAATAGTTGCACAGACTTTCTTCGGAGGCATAGTTAGGGGATAAAACACTCCGTTCCTCGATATCAAAAGCGAAAGCAAAAAAGTAAGTGTTCATGTGATAAAAGTTGGTCACGAGGGAAAAAGCGAAAGCAAAATGAGGCATGTGGGCACGTGATAAAAGTTGGTCACGAGGGTGGGGGCCATCTCCACCCGTGCGCCGCTCAGCATCGCACTCTAGTGTACGCACTCACGCATTACCGACGTTCGAACACCGATTTATTGACCTAACAGCGAAACAAGAATTTCTCTAAATTTTTGGTCGAGCACCGATTTGTGCGAACTGAGAGGCGTTCGAAAACAGAGGTTCCACTGTATAGTGAAGAAAAATAAGTATTTCAACACTCTGCTATTTTGCTATTTCTCCTACTTAGATATCATGGAGGATTCTGAAATTGTCATCGTAGGTGCATGTCCACTGTGAAAGAGATAAACTAAAAAGACAAATCCAGAAATCACATTGCATGTTTTTTTAACCATTTATTTGTTTGATATAGCTCCAAATAAGTATTTGAACACCTGTGTGTCATCTAGAATTCTGACCTTGAAAGACCTGTTAGTCTGCCCATTAGAAGCCCACCTGCACTCCATCATCCTGAATCAGATGCACCTGTTTGAAGTGGTATATATAGACCGCTGTGTTAGACAATATCGTTTGATAAACCTTACAACTTAAATATGTTGTTTAACATCTGCAAAAGGAAAAAAAAGTTGTTTTAAATCTCTTCCTCTCTATTATCCAGAGTGAGGACTCTGATGAGGATGAACCCTGTGCCATCAGCGGGCGCTGGACATTTCAGAGAGATAGTAAACGCTGGTCCCGGATGGAGGAGTTTGAAGTTTTTTCGTCAATGTACCTAGGCGGCGCGCAAGCACCTTTAGCAAAGGACCAAGTATCCATTAAGACCATGCTTCTCCTTGGCGAAGGAAACAGTTCTGAGAGTGTGTTGACTGATCTCAGCGATCAGCCTGAAGTAGGTTCCATCCATAGCAGCGGTAGCGGCGGAAGAGCAGAAGAGAAGCATTGCAATGCCGCAAACGAAGTCCTGCCCGTCAGAGCCACACGGGCGAGTTCCGTCGCCAGCATGTGCTCGTCCTCGGGCACCGGCGTGTCGATTTGCGCCAATGAGGGCTCACTATCCGACGGCCTCCCTCCGTCGCCCCTGGAACTTGGACAGTTCACCTTTGATCTGAAAACTGGGGAAGTCGGAGGAAGTCCGGATCGCAGCGGGGGCAGCGGCAAAAGCACACGGTCGCGGGCTAAGAGTTTCCTCAAGAGGATGGAGAGCTTTCGTCTCCGCAGTGGCGCCACCTCAAAAAGGAAAAAGAAAGTGAGCATGGGCAGGGAGAAAATCGAGATCAGTGGACCTGTTGTTAAAGAGGGTCTTGATGAGGACAAGTTGCAAAGGCTTAACTGTGTGGATATTCTGACTCTGAACCTGAACCAGAACCTCTACCGCGACCCGAATCAGACCATGACGCTCAACCTGGACCGTTCTGTGTCCGACTTGACTCAAACCAGCAACGGTAGTACCGGGAGCAGTCAATCGGAAGCCAGTAGTGGCAGTGCGGTGAGTACTCCCAGCCCGGTAACCCGGGCTCGAAGCCATAGCACTGCCGCAGACTCCGGCAAGAGAGGCGGGATGTACCTAGAAGGCTTCGACCCTTTCAGCATTGTCCAGCAAGCATCCGATAGGCAGCCAACGCCAAAATCGACCCCGCCCGTTCCATGCCAAGCAACAACCAACATGAGTATTGACGAGCGAAATCGAAGAAACAATCACAGGATTCAGAAGAACGGGGGACAAACAGGGCAACCAAAAGAAGATGGCAGGATCTTTTTCTATTTACCACAAGGTCACAAGCCAGGAACGTTCCCCAAAGCTCTGCAAGATGGGAGTTCGCACAACGAGAACGAAAACGTAAACACCGTCACCCTGAGGGGACGGCAGAGTAGACGCACGCGCCAAATGTCTTCTGGCTCAACGGACACTCGATTGAGCTTTTACGACAATGTCCCCTACGTGGAGCGGGTCGAGGCTGCTGAAGGGGACGAACGAAAACTAGAGGAAGTCCTCCAACACGTAAGTGGCCTGCAGCGCTTCAACACCTGGTCCGAGGCCATGGCGGCCGGGGAGGAGGAAGACGAAGAGGATGAAGCGGAGGAGGAAGGAGACTCGGACTCGGCTGTAGACTCGGCCTCACCGTGCCCTTCCTCGCCACTGCAAAACCGCCTCGAAGATACAGAGAATGGAAGTGACCATGATAGTACGGGAAACCCGCTAGGAGACAGCGAGGAAGGTATGAGAGAAAGGCGGGACTCCGGCGTTGGAGCATCGCTTACAAGAACTAGCAGGTTAGACCTAAACATAAGTTTTGCCTGGAAATTAAGTATGGTGTGAAACGATTAGAGTTCAGTTAACCCCTTAAACAATCTTCTGAAATCAGCCTAAAATCTCAATCCAAGACGTACCCAAAGTAAATTGAATGCTGTTCTTGAACTGTTTGGAGAATATGGACGGGATTGGTCTCTCTTAAAAGTATTTTAAGTTTTGTCTACAACTGAAATAAGCACTGCAAGTGCCACTAACATTGAGTAATATGAGGTTTTTATTCTCGCCTGATCTATGCTGGAAAACTGCTGGGACAATAGCATAAGTGGGTTGAGTAGCCAAAAGATTTACTCAAGTAAATGTACTGTTACTTGTAAATGATATGACTCAAGTATAAGTAAAACATAGTCATCCAAATATTTACTTGAGTGAAGGTAAAAAAGTACTCAAGTACAGAGTAACTGTAACAATGTCTTGTTTTTATTGTATTTTTTTTTGTCAAATATGCTCTATGCACAACATAGTCAACATAATACAAAGTCACAAGTCACAATACAAATAACCAAATAGCAGCAAAAAAAGTTTTAAATCAAGCAATATGAAAATATATTTGTTTCAAGTAAAAAAATGTCCCAAGTACAAGTGTAGCTGTAATTTAGGTAAAAGTATTTTGCATTCATCTGTAGGAGAGCATAGTGTGGGTGGGGGAAGGGCAGGGAGAGAGTTCAGGGTCCTGAAATGACTTATTGGAAGATTTCCTTAAGCCTGCTGGTTCTTGCTTTGAGAGACTTCAGTCTTTTCCCTGATGGCAGCAGGTTATTGGGACTGTGACCATAGGTTGGTGGGGTTTACCTGCTGTCCTTGAGGCTATGTGGATGAGGCAAGAGTTGTAGATATCCAGGAGAGTTGTGATGGCGACACCAATGACCTTTTCCGCTTTTCTCACAATGCGCTGCAGGGTCTTTCGGCAGGACACTGTAGAGGGGTGTACTTATACACTGAACATACAGTACAGTAAAAAAACAAACACAAAAAAAGCATTCCTAATACTGCTCACAAGTGCCACCTAGTGGTTGTTTAGGTTACTGGTCAAATCTAAGTAAAAGAAACAAGAACTCAGACAAAATAAATGTGCCTTAGCAGAGACAGAAATACACGTATTTTCATCGGGGGATTTAGGTAATGGCTTCAATGTAGCCTAATGTAGCTGAGTAAGTTCTTCAAAAATCTTCTCAAGTAAAAGTAAAAATTATAGTGATTTCAAAATACTCCTGGAAGTAGAAATGTCAGAAAACTCAAATGAATCAAACGGTGTAAATGTAAGTTGTTACCAACCTCTCTGGTGACCCCAAAGGGTGGTGAACACGAGATACGCTTACCCTGCTTTTTTTATGCAATTCTCTGGAATGCTGCACGGTCTCCATAGGCACCATTGCTACTTTTGTAAGAATCCACCGACAGTCTTGCATTCAAGGACTTTTTGACCAACTCTTGATTAGTGTGAACACAAATTCCTATAATCCTTCACACTGATCTTGATAATAGTGCAAGCAGTGAGTGTGTGTACTGTATATATTTGAAGTTGAAAATTCTGAGCTTGGTTTCTCTGCAAACATACAAGCACAGATGATTTTTTTTCTCTTCCACTTTCTCCCTAACTTCTGCCATGTCCTTCTACTCCAACGCCCCCCGCCCCATGACGCAGGCCGCAGAAACTCCGCTGGTTAAGCTTCCAAAACTCCCATCGGCCCAGTTTGGCTTTGGCCCAGCTCCAGATTAGTTGCCAGTCTGTACTGCAGATGAATCTACTCCAGAAGCTTTCCCTGCTACAGCTCACCGCCCTGCTAGAGAAACACACACCGACAAACAAACACGGTTTTAGCTGGTGAGTCGGCTGTGCCAGGCGTATATATAGATTTCTTTCTTTGAAGGTACTGAAAAAATAAAAAAATGGCCTTGAAGGTGCTTAAAAAGTGCTGGAATTTGGCCATGAGAAAGGTGTGCTATCCCTGCTTACGGTGCGTAAAATACCGTATTCAAGTCTCAATCAATTTTCCTAAGCCCTTCTTGGTGTCTCTCCATCTTCAGGTCATTGCATGGCGGTGTGACGGCTCTAGTGGGAGGTTGGGTTTCACATTCTTTTCCCAGATCTGTAATTGCTGGGGAAGGGGCATTCATTGTCTTTTTTACTCCAAGGGGCAATCATTGCAGTGTTACAAGAGCCAGGGGCTGGAAAGATCTGTCCTCAACAATTATCCTTACCCTTTCCATATCAGTTGCCTTCATTCCTAAATATTGTCCGCTTTTTGTCTACCATAAATTATATTGAGTCTGCTGCACATCGTTTCTTTTTTGTTTTTTTAAACTGAAACATACTCATGTGACACCAAAATTATAAGGTGAGATCCACAAGCTTGATATTTATTGGACAAATCAAATCATGGGTTATTTGTATAGCCCTTTATCACAAAAAGTATCAAAGGGCTACACAGAGCACAACAACAACCACAACAAAATAACAAGTATAACATCAGCTATAGAAAATCTTTTTGTTGGAACGGATCAAGGACACCAAGCTCTTTGCAAAAGTAGATTGGTCGCTCATTTGTAAAAATGACCCATTTATGTTAAAAGACCACAACCAATTACTTTTTAAAAATATATAAAGACGCTCCCCTACTAACGACCATTCGAGTTACTTAAAACGGTAGATACGAACATTTTTTCGGGATGTGGAAAAATATCCGGACATCGCTGCAAGTTAGATTTTTTATTGTGTGGACCTTTGTCCGAGTACAGGACATTACTTTAGTGCTTCTTTCCACCGCTACCGGCGTGTGGTGGCGCTGTGAGAGGTCACCCAACATCCACCTGGAAGAAAAAAAATCCGCTTCCTGTGTAAACATTCTATACTGTATCTCCAGCGCGCTAAGAACTTTTACTGTTCAATATCTCATGCATCCATTCAATATGGTTGGTGTAAAATGTAAAAAAGAGGCGAGCCGTTTCATTTGAAATTAAAGTGGAATATGGAAGCTTGATGCTGTTGATAAAATGATTGGATCGCTATTTTTTTTTTAAGTATGGCAAACATACATTATTCAGACCATTTTTTGCTTTCTCTTGATCCAGATGCAAGGTTAGTGAAAACTTTAAAAAACAAAGAGAAATTATCAATGGATCTTGAATTTGCAAATAAAAAACAGGGGAAGCTTCTGATGAGAAATTCCAACTCCCTCACCCCAGCCCTTTCTTTGTATTGAAGCTCCTAGGTTACAAAAGCAGATCCAAAGCTGTTGGAATCAAAGAAACAGCAACACGATTGGCTAAAAGTTTAATGATGTAAACAGTGCATAATAATCAAAAGAACAGACAAGTATGCAATAATAGTCAAAATAAAGAACTTGCATCCAATAAAATCTCCTTTGCAGGTGTCTAATATTTAAAACAAAAATCAGACAATCAATCCAGAATCCACAACTTCATGATTAGTGTTGTGAATAACGCCGTTATAAATAATTTTGTTACACACGAAAAAGTACTTAAACACGCACGAAAATGTATGCAAACATGCACAAAAACGTATGTTAACACACTCAAAGATGTCCAAAAAGACACATGTACATAAACACGTACAAAAACATCCGAAAGCGCACACGAAAAATTACGTAAACACACAAGAAAACCTATATACACTTACACAAAAACGTACGTGAACACGCTCAACAACATATGTAAACGTACACAAAAATGTTGAACACACAGGAAAATGGAGGTACACACACACACACACACACACAAAAATGTGCGTAAAAACACACAAAAACGTACGTAAACACGCACAAAAAGGTGTGCAAAAACGCATAAAAACATACAGAAACACAAAACATACTCAAATACACATCAAAATATCGCAAAAGGTTTTAAACACAAAACATATGCAAATACACATGAAAACGTATGCAAGCTCATGCACAAAAGCATAGGTAAAAACGCACAAAATCATAGGTAATGCACTTTTTTTTACCGTCAGTCATGGTAATGACATTGTAATAGCGGAAAATCATTTTTGTTAGATTACCCCGTAACTAAAAAAACGTAACCTATTTATTTATAACAGCATTCCCAACACTGAAGATTCCATACGAAAAGGCACAAGACTTGATATAATCGTCACTTTCTATTCGCAATGATCGCAGCAAGGCTTTAGGGCTAGGACCTTAGCTTGGCCTTTTGGCTGAGAGTAAGTGTCCCGGCTCCTAGGCTTTGTAGCGTATTATGAACTGACCGATAACGGATAATGGATAATGAATAACGAAGATAGATCAATAACCCTTAAAAACCCCAAAACCCCCCTCTATTCACAGTACCAGAGATGAATGTTAAAGACTGGGAAAAACAAAGTCACCCTGAAAGATATAAATAAACACAAAAAAAGCATGACAAGGCTCACAACTCTTTGCTGTGTCTGATGATTTGACTTTTGATAAATGGGTGATTCTTTGTTTGCAGCAACATTTTGGTGTCATGATTTTTGAGAAGAAAGAAAAATTCTATCCTTTATGTTTTTATGATTTTATTACAATAATATGTTTGATTACTAAGAAATACATAGTGGTCAAGTATAATTATAAGTTGTTTTCTTAGTCTCCCTGAATGTTTTCCACCTTGCCATTCCCTAACAAACATTTTACCAACAAAGCTTAGTTTTTAAAAAATGTCTTGTTCATAAACACATACATCTATACTATATAAAGTTAATATTATTATTATAATATTAAAAATATATATTATCATTATTTTTTTTCTTTCTTAATTTTTCAAATCATCACTCCCCCAAATAATTACATCAGGTTTAGTGTAGTTTATCAATATGTTTAAAAAATGTTATAATTTTATGTCGTACACAGTTGATTACAATGCTCTGAGGACACAACATCATTGAACATGTGTGTCACCAAAAAGTTGTCCAAACTACAAAATCGTATGAAATGCATTTTATTTAGAGTTAAACGATTTTCAAACACTTGTGAATAATTAAAGTACTTTTTATATACATTTTGCAGATTTTAGAGAAAAATAAGGGTAAGAGAAAGATGCGAACGTGAAATGTTGATCCAAACAGAGAATCACCCCAATACATTGTAAATTTCATATTGGTATTGCGTTCATAGTTAACATTGAAATGATTCTAATCATATTCGCACATATTCAGCAACATTTGTCACTTACAATGCTTAGTTTAAGCTGAGTAAAAGTGAGACAAAATTATACTGGACTTCAGGAGGAAAGCAAGAACCCAGCACCACTCATTCTACATGGAGACTGTGGAGAGAGAGTCCACTCTTTCACATTCCTGGGGGTTCACATCTCCGACGACCTCTCCTGGTCTGCAAACACCAGAGCTGTGGTAGGGAAGGCCCAGCAGCGGCTCCATTTCCTGAGAGTGCCCAGAAGAAATCATCTGGAACAGCAGCTGCTGGTGTCCTTCTACAGAGCCACAGTGGAGAGCATTCTGACATACTGCATTACGGTGTGGTATGCTGGGTGCACGGCAGCAGACAGAAAAATACTTCAGAGGGTCATCAACACAGCCCAGAGAATCGGTGGTTGTTCTCTGCCCAGTTTGGAGGATATTGCCTGCTCTTGCTACCTCAGCAGAGCAGAAAGCATCAAGGAGTCTTCTCACCCCAGCCACCACCTCTTTGACCTGCTGCACTCCGGCAGACGCTACAGGTCACATTAAACAAAAACAAACGGAGACAGAGAGCCTTCCCTACCCTTAATTCACACTGCACAAAAAACTGAAAATTTCCACAAATGCTCTTTAAGGAGGAATACCAATGCAAACACACTACCTCATACAGATGTAAAATTGTATTCATGCCTATGCTTACTTTGCACAATGTTGCCTTGTTGCACTACTGCATATTGCATTACTACAATCCCCTGTAATACCCAATGTAAATATTTTCTGCTTTTACATTCCCACACTTTCAAGTCAAGTCAAGTCACATACATTAATATAGCCCTTAATCACCAAAATGTCTCAAAGGACTGCACAGGATTATAGTTACACAATTACCTGATCTTAAACCAACATGCGGGCAAGGAACAACTCAAAACCTCAGCGTGAGGAAAAAGAGTAACCTTGAGGAGGGACCTCACAAGTGGTAATCCCCCTTTCAGGATGACCAGGGTAAATTACATTTAGCATTACAGTACACAAACATAGTAAACAGTAGGTAACATGTTGGAAATTTGTCCGGAAAGTGCATGACAGCAACGACGCCCCCAGCCTGTAAACTAGTCCAGTAAGTCTATGACGGCCACGACGCAGCTTCCCATCTCTGCCAGCAGGTCAATGCAGGCGTTGACATGCTTTAGGTCAAACGCTGATCCTTTGACTCATCTCAAATCGTCCTTCTCCTTCGTATAACCACTAGGCAGGCAGTCGGAAAAAGACAGGACAATACAGAATATGAGGTGGGCATCAATCATAAGCCTTGATTTAAAAACTTCCATTGAGGTTGCAGATCTTATCTCCGGAGGCAGGGCATTCCATAGCACCGGGGCCTGGATGGAGAATGCTCTCAAGCCTGCAGACTTCTTGGCTCTCGGAGCCACAAGTAGACCGGTATTTTCCGAGCTCAGACTCCGTGCAGGAACATAGAGGGAAATTAAATCAGTCCATGCAAAACATTTGTATATTATTAAGAGAACCTTAAAGTCACATCTTAAGTGGACTGGGAGCCAGTGCAAGTTGGCCAATACAGGAGTAATATGCTCAAACTTTTTTGTCTTAGTCAAAGGTCTTGCTGCCGCATTCTGAACCAGCTGCAAACTTTTGATGCTAGACATCAGGAGACCAGAAAGCAATACATTATAGTAATCAAGCCGAGAAGTAATAAACGCATGAGTTAAAACCTCTGCATCTGATTGGAACAGCATCAAACGAATCTTCGCAATATTACGGAGGTGGTAGAAAGCTATTCTAGTAATATTTTTCACCTGTGACTGAAACGACAGATTAGGATTAAATATAACACCTAGATTTTTGACAGAGTCACTATGGGTAATATTATATCTGTCTAGGTTCAGGGCAGTGTTTGAAAACAACTCACGACAGCTGGACCAATAATCAACATTTCCGTTTTTTCTGGGTTAAGGCGCAAAAAATTAAGTGACATCCATCTTTGAATCTCAGTAAGGCAAGCCTCCAGATTTTTACAATTTAACTGTCCAGTTGTCTCCAGTGGAACATGCAGTTGAGTGTCATTTGCATAGCAATTGAAACTAATATTATACTTGCGGATAATGTCACAAAGCGGAATCATATAAATACTAAAGAGAAGGGGGCCAAGTACAGAGCCCTTTGGAACACCACAGGGGACATTAGAGTGTTTAGAGGTCAGATTGCCATAGTTAACACATTGCATCCTGTCTGACAGTTAGAACCTAAACCGAGAGAGTACAGTTCCTGCATTCCAGACGAACAAGTAATATGTTGTGGTCGACTTTATCGAAAGCAGCACTGAGATCCAGCAGCAGCAACATTGATGAGGCACCGGAATTTATTGCTAAAAGGAGATCATTGGTTTCTTTAGCCAAGGCTGTCTCTGTAGAGTGATTTGCCCTAAGAGGTTATTTTCTGACATGAAGTCATTTAGTTGCTGTGCAACGACCTTTTCAAGTAATTTTGCAAAAAATGGCAGATTTGACACTGGCCTTTAATTACCGTATTTTCCGCACTATAAGGCGCACCTAAAAGTCTTGTTTTTTTTCAAAAGCTGACCATGCGCCTTATAACACAGTGCGCCTTATATCTGGCTCAATATTAAATTCGCAAGGTCTCGCAACTACGAGAAACAGCCGCCGACTCCATTTTTCGCGCTGTGCATACTGGGAAATATTAAACGATTGGTAGTTGCCGGGGCTCGTGTTGTATTTGTTTACTAAGTGGCAAAATGGCTACCCCATTAAACTGCTTAATTCATATTCAACAAATACAGTATTTGTCTGAATCCAGGGTTATGACTGGTGAAGATGTAAAGCACAATTTACCTTAAACAAACGCAGAATTATTCAGAATGTCACGTTTGAGAGAGAGAGAGAGCGAGAGAGAGAGAGAGAGAGCGAGATTCTCTTTCATACGTGCATTTGTATAAGAAAATGGCTCCTGTTAAGAGACACACAGTCACGCAGCACAACACGGCAATAGAGCGGCAGCGAGAGAGTTAAACTTAAATGAATCGATGGTACGGAAGTGGAGAAAGGATGAAGATAAGCTCCGCCAAGTAAGGAAAACTCAACAAAGTTTCCGTGGCAATAAAGCAAGATGGCCAGAGTTAGAGGAGACACTTGAACAGTGGGTTGTTCAACAAAGAGCGGCAAGCAGAAGTGTCAGTACGATAACTATACGTATGAAGGCAACAGCGCTGGCACAAAAACACCGGACGTGTTGGATGGCCCATTCACTGAGATATGGTCAATTCGAACACAGCAGAAGAAGAATTCGAGGGATTCCTCGATGAGGAGCTTATAGAGTGATCTTTGTTTTTCTTTTGTGTGTTTACGTTTTACATTTTACAGTTATTATGTTATTGCTTTGCACTCGTTGTTTTTGCACATTACGAGTGTCACTTTATTGCGATTGCACTAACGTTTCATTTAAAATAACAGTATCAGACGTTTTTTTCTTTGCGTGTTGACTAAATGGACAAAAAATAAAATGATATGTCGATGTTGTTCAAAGATGTCAAAGATGTGTCACGAAAATGCTTTACCTCAGAGAAAATAATAAAACGGCTGTTTATTTATTTTGGGAGTGAATGGAGTTGTGGAAAGCTTGTTTGTTAATAAAGTTTGACCTTTTTGAATATTTTGTTGACATTCCCTTGAGCGTGGCAACATCTAGAGGTTGCATAAAGTAACTACATTCTCTACTGTAGTCAAGTCGTCACATTTATTTACCGTAAATAGCCCTTAATCCCAAAAATGTCTCGAAGGACTGCACAGGATTACAATTACAAAATTGCACAATTACCTGATCTTAAACCAGCATGCACTTATAGCGCCTTATAATGGGGTGCGTCTTATGTATGGCATAAGTTTTAAAATATATCATTCATTGAAGGTGCGCCTTATAACATGGTGCGCCATATAGTGCGGAAAATACGGTACCTAGGCTTTCTGGGTCAAGGTTAGGTCGCTTAACCCTGGGTTTAATGACGGCAGACTTGAAGGCTACAGGAACAATACCCCAGGATAGCGATATATTAATAATATTTAAAACTGATGGTCCAAAGATCCCAAACAGATCCTTCACCAGTGAAGCTGGAAGCGGATCAAGGAGGCAAGTAGTTTGTTTGGCCCTACTGACCATCTGTGTTATACTATCAAGGGACAAATCATTGAAACTGGAGAATGTTTCTGAACAACCGCCGACACGGTCCTAACCTAATACCTCCACATATATGAGGTAGGAGGAGGTTACAGATCGTTCATTTAAAATTTCATTCCTGATTAGTTGAATCTTTTTATTAAAAAATTCCATAAAGTCATTAGCAGAATAAGTTGAACTATTTGGGTTAAGTTGTTGTCTGGTAAGTTTCGCCATTGTGTCAAACAAAAATTTGGGATTATTCTTATGTTTAACAATAATGCTTTAGCTGAGGCAAGAGCTACTTTATGTTTCAGCAAGCTGTCACACCAGGCCAGTCGGAAGACCTCCAGCATTGTAGTGCGCCATTTTCGTTCAAGTTTCCTGCAACCTTGTTTGAGTGACCTGGTTTCTTCAGTAAACCAAGGTGTATGCTTCTTAGGTCGAAATTTATGCCTTAGGGGCGCCACAGAATCTAGAACATTAACCAAAGCAGTATTAAAGTTGTTTGTAAGTGAGTCAACAGACTCAGTGTATGAAGGGAAGGCTGCAGTTACCGTAGGTAATAGTTCTTTTCAAGCTAATGCCGTTGTAGGGCGTATAATACAACTGCTTAAAGCCTAAATTTTCCTTATCACAGTAAACATTAAACGGCACCTCACACTTAACAAGATAGTGATCAGAGTTGGCATTAGGATACGGTAACACTGTAACATTTGAGGCTACAACACCCCGGATCAGAACAAAATCTAGAGTGTTCCCATCTTTATGAGTGGGCACATCAACTATTTAATTGGAACCAAATGTATCAATCAGTGACTTAAAAGCAATTGCAAGTGAATTTGATGGGGAGTTTATGTGAACATTAAAATCACCAATAATTACAACATTGTCCGCATAAGTTACTATGTCTGTTAACAGTTCCGAAAATGTATCCAGAGATTTTGAGTATGGTACAGGTGGGCGATACACAACAACTACATGAATTGGTGTTGACATTAAGGACCTCATAACAAGTGCTTCAAACGTTTTAAAAACAGTAGGGGTACCAGGAGTAAATTTCAACATACCTTCCGATATAAGAGCAACGCCTCCACTTTCCTGTGTAAATATTTTGTATTCATATATTTCCAAGTTATTTTTATCGCTCTATCTTTTTTTAATGTTTTATCTTTACAGTCAAAATGTGTAACTGGTGTGCTATGTCCAATTTCGTTGTCACAATATGTTCAACCCATTTTGTAACAATGATAAGAAAGGTATATTTTATTCTATTTTATATCCTGATTTTCAATCTAAAGTTAATGTGCGCTTTATACACTGGTGTGCATGATACACAAATAAATGTGGTAAATATTTCACTTTTCTACCTTTCTTTCATCTCAAAATTCTAGTTGATTTGTGCGAGTAAGGCCCCTTTATCAGTGTAACACATTGTTTTTAAATCACATAGAAGTTTTCTGAGGTAAACATAGTGACAATTTATATATTTTCCCTCCATTCGGAGGTCATTTTTTGAGTCCAGGAATAGAACTTTTAGCCTTTGCTCAAACACAGAGACCATTTGCTGGCGGACGGAGCCTGCCGCATATTCAGAATTCCTAGTCAGGATCATAATTTGCTCCGTTTGAGATGTTCTCCCAAAATGCCCTTTTAACAAACCTCACGTGTCTGTGTTTTCATGGCCTCATGCTGTTGCAAAGATGCACAAGCATACCTGTAAATCTGTCGGTGGAATCTGATGGTGGTTTTCAACCCATAATACCCACAGAAACGGGTACAAATAATATAAAAAAACAGCACATCACACCTCCAAGTTGTCTTGTTTATCTTGTCCTATCGTAAAGCCCGAGATGGGAATCTGCAGCCACTTGTCTTGTACGTAAATTGCTCTCGCATGCTTTTTGGAATTGTTGTTTAATTTCAAGTTTAAATAAATTTGCTGGTTTATTGGTTTGACGACTGAGTACTTTTTAAAATTCTATGTTTCCACTGGTACATTATTTTATTTATTTGCTTAGTATTATTTGTCTTTATAGTAGGTTTTTGACCTGTTTTTAGAGTAAAATGATGTCATATGAATAGTGGATAATATTGCAGAATTTATGTAAACGTATTCTTGTTTTAGAGAAAATCCTTGAATGAGAAAATAATATAAAAAGTTGTCTAATATGTTTATTATACTATTAAAAATATTAAATAAGAATAATATAAAAATAAGATAGTATCCTGAAGTATAGTATATATTATATACATATATATATATATGTGTGTGTGTAGGGCG
The DNA here is from genome assembly GCF_059441175.1 of Urocampus carinirostris. Classification (NCBI taxonomy): domain Eukaryota; kingdom Metazoa; phylum Chordata; class Actinopteri; order Syngnathiformes; family Syngnathidae; genus Urocampus; species Urocampus carinirostris. The sequence continues at coordinate 44,772,325 of NC_142356.1, read as the reverse complement.
GCTGAGTGGTTAGTGTTTCCGGGGCACAGTTCAGAGGTCATGGGATCAAATCCAGCTATCAGCCTTCCATTGCGAGTTTGCATGTTCTCCCTGTTCTTGCTAGGGTTTTCCGGGTACTCCAAAGACACACATTTCAGGTTATTGGCAGGTGTAAAAATGTACCTGGATGTGAATGAACGTGTGAGTTGTCTGTCTCTATGTGCCTTTCCACTGGCTGGTAACCGGCTTAGGGTGTCCCCTGCTCACTGCCCGAAATACCTGGGGTGGGCTCCAGCATCCCCACGACCCTAATGAGGATAAGTGGTGTTATGAGCGGTTATTTTGGGCCCTTTTTTCCAAAACAACCCAAACTTTCAATATTTGGCCATATTTACCATAGCTATGTGTTTCGACAATGTAATAACAGTTTAAAACGAATAAAAAAAACAAAAACGGACTTGGATTTTTCAGGATAA